>NW_026849503.1:0-99241 GCF_030869305.1 Colletotrichum tamarilloi | reverse complement strand
TCCTCGAGAGCCTGACGAAGCTGATCTTCGGTATATTGAGGCATTATATATAGAAGAAGACATGTGCAAAAGATGAGCCCATTTGGACGCGAATTGAAAATGTTGTGATAAAAGGAGGTTGGGGGTGGGCATTGGGTTGTGGTGGATTTTCGCGTTTTTGTGGGTGCCAGAAACAGGGGGGTGCCAGGAAGTGGGTATGTTGACTTATCTCCCTCGGTGTTCAATTGCAGACTTCCCATTGAGGCCATGACATCAGATATGTCGGAAGCCTCGCTCCATTTCCCATGCAGAGTCATGCTGACGGATGACGTGATGGAATCGTGGTTCCTGAATGTCGGCCTCACCTTTTTCTCCACGAGATTGAAGGCATCTTTGCGAATCCTCAAAAGCAACCTATCGACCATAACTTGTCGCTTCTCTTCGCCTCCGTGACCTTCGGATTGAAGTACATCAGGAACGCGCCAGCTGATATAAAGGTTCTTGTGACTGCTTCGATGCCCGACGCCAGACCGGTGCTCCTCGAAGTAGTACTCGCAGAGCCGGCAGGTTGGCTTGCTGCTGCCAATGTACATCCAATTATTGAAGAACCTGTCAGGGGAAACGCCTCCCGCTGTTTTCTCGAGGTGATTAAGCAGCAAAATCTCCGAGTGGACAATTGGATGAAAGTTGTCTTTTTGGTATTCTGTTTGAATTCTTTGGTCCAAGTGCATGATTTGCAGGTCTTGAACGAATTCTCTAAACTTTTCGATGATGTCTTCTTTGCGGGTCATGCGACCGACAATGCCTTCGGCGGTCATACTTTTGTTCCGTCCTGGTCGCGAGAGCGGGTGACTGGATGGGTGAATCAAGATCTCGAAGTTTCGAAATATCTCAGGCCAGTTGTCTTTCGCAAGAAGGAAGAACTCGATGTCCTTACAATATGCCAGAAGACGATTAACCATATGCCGTATCTCAGGCCAGTAAGAAGAGGAGTTGCTTGTGACTCCATTCAAACGAACTCCTGTCGCTTGTTGGTCGATGTATACCCAGACCTCGGAGGCCTTCAAGTTTATCAGGTTGTGTAGAAGAACGTTGCATTTGTGAAGGTCTGTGGCATCATCTGATTAGGTCAATCACTCCTGGATAAATGTAGTTTCGTTGATAATCAACGGTATTCAACTCACAATGAGATTGAGTGGCCATCCTGTCATCGTGAAATTCAAGCAGTCCGAGAGTGCTTGTTAGGGATTCAATGACTGATTCAATTATCAACGTGCTATAAGTCATTTATACTTTCAACTTAGTCGTCGAACGTTCAACAGCTTGGCCTACCATTTCGAGCATCATCGATGCAGCGTTGTATCTCTTTCTTAAGTCTGACGATGTAGGAGTTGATTCTGGGTCTGTTGAACCAGAGTACTGCGTTTAGCAAGTCCTTACGCAGCTCTGAGGTCCTTTCTGACGTTGATGCTCCGTTCAATCGCTCAAGTAGATATTGGATGTATGCCCTGACATTCTTGAGATCATCTGCAATTCGCTGATTCGATGCAAGATGATACTCAACATTTGTTGCCTCGGAACCGTGAAGCAACATGATTGAGGTAACGGTACCGCCCCCGTTGCCCGGGGTACTGTCGCAAACATGAGCTAGCTTGTATATGAAGGCCTGGAAGATTCTCTTCACATCTCCGCGATAGTTGAGATCATCTGGGTCGACGAATTCGGCCAGGTTTGTCATCTCATCGTTCATTGCCTTCAGAAGAACCAGGGGCTCATAAAACTTGTTGATGACTCGAGACTTCATCGAGATAAGTCCAGCTGTAGCAGTGATCAGCGGCGATGAAATAGACAGCTGTATGTAGCTTCAGGAAGCACATAATACGAACGTGGTGAGGTCGCAACTGGAACCATGTTGATGTGGTAATTTAAAAGTTGTACCTTGAATAGCGACTGCTGCATAGGGAAATCAAAGGCGCCGACGTCCTTCAGCATTGTGCTGTTGCTCCCACTAGATTCGCAAGATATACAGCTTCATAAACGTCTGCGCAACATCACGGGACATGTAAATGACCGTGACGACATGTAATTACGTAATAATTTGACCAAACTTATGGAAGTAGTCATCCTTAGTCGCTTTACTTCGTGCATCAGCTGCAGGAGGCCAGCCCACCATCCCGTGAAGGATTAGCTCGTCCCAACGGATTTAAGCTCAGGCTCTGTACCAAGACTTACACCCTGGACCAGGAACAGGCTTATACACTTCTTCGTCTCATTGGAGAGTTTCTCCGCGAAGCCCGAAGTTGGGCTGACATCGATAAGGTCTGAAGCAGCGATAGGCCTGAAAAGCTCGAGAGCAGTGAACGTCGATTTGGTTGGGGATTCGAAATCCAGCCTACCGAAACGACTACACCCGCCCGCCGCTTCCATTTTTTTGTGAACACATGATGTGAAGGTACATATATGTTGTCGGTTCGGACTGTCGTCAGCTAGCTTTTGATTTTTTAATCGCATTTTCCCCGTCCGGATCGCAATCGGAACAGGCGATTCCTTCGCTCGCTCAGAAAGTAACCCTTGAAAGCCTCAGACCATGGGCTTTCCGACACCTTCCGAGCCGTTTGAGGAGTCGGAGAGCCCTAGTACTGTACTCACCGAGCTTTTAGGCAATGAGGACTTGTCCACGTGGGATCCGATAGGCTGGCCTCCAGGCGATCTGCTGATTGGGACGGATCAGATTTCAGCCCTTGTTGATACAGCCCTTCAAGACATCAACCCCAATTTGCTCGATTGTTTTGAGACCAATCACTTGTTTCAACCTACGCACTACCCAAATTACGACGAAGATGAAGCCCATATCAACCATACCGGGGATAGGGTCCAGAGATCGGCTATGGAGACCGAGTCATCCTATAGCACTCAGCAACAATTCATGGTAGAGATTTCTGCTTCCACTGAAGACCCATCCGACATCTCCAATACCGACGCAAGTATCTGGGATGCTCTCCATGGACCTACTCCGATGGCTTAGTTGTCGGAATTTACACATGTTTCTGGCCTTCGCTCGCCAAGTCATGAGCCGGCTGAATTCTGTCAAGGTACCTTCGAGGAGCAATCAAGCCTGTTGTTTGTTGTTGATGGTAAATACTGAACCCCTCCTGCTGTATTTGGGCGGGACTGAATTGACGGCTTCGTAGTATCCCACCCAGGACGTGTCTTCTGTCTCAAGCACCAAAAGTGGTATGAGGCGGGTGAAAAGTTTCGGTAGGTTTGACCCTCTGCATGCCTTGCCAAGCCCACAAGACATCTGAACTTCCGTCAGGCGACATGAAAAACGACACCGACGACGGGTCAAATGCGGTTACGAAAAGTGCTTCATGACATTTGCAACATCCAAGGAGCGGAACGAACACTCTTATCGCTATCACAAGAAGTGGTCTAAAGAGAATGACATACCTGATCCGAGGCGACGTTGCCAGGTATGCCGAACAAAACTGTCAAAGGCGTCCTACATCAAGAGACATTTAAAACGATCTCCCGGCTGCAATGCAATCCTCGGAGGATTGCCCACCAAGGATCAAACTCTCATGCTGTCTGACTCCGAGAACGATTGATGGGTATTGATATGGAGTTTCCCTTATGGAGCTTGGACCTTCGACAAGCTGAAAAACGTATATCCATGTAGGGGTTTGTGTCATTCGCTCTGAAGACCACCTTGGGCCCTGGATAGGTCTGAAATTACTCAGTTCGGTTGGTCTGAGTTCCGTGCCGGATCCGAAGGCTCGGTCTCGCTAAGGTACGGACTTGAAGATTTGCATAAGTAGGTAACGCAGAGGGACCAGCAGCTCATTGTTCGCTGGGAACCAGGCAAAACAGGACAAGACTGGATAGAGGAATGATAAACACGATTGTTTCAAATAGCATGGGAGAATTCTGAGTCTTAAATCTCCAATCTGCGCGGTTGTCTTTTTGTCGACTCAACTAAAGTAGGAAATGGCTCATTCCAAAACGCCGTGACGTCGGTACCGTAGAGAGGAAAGACCACAAATGGAGACCCTCGGATTCCACGGCATGCAAGATTACTTAACAATCCTAGGGACAGTATCCGCACACCAGTATTTCGAGCCCACTATTCACCATTGCTCCTTGCAGGCGACGACTCAGATGCAGCGGCAACACGAAACCGAATGTAGTCAGGCTGGGACCTTGTTCTCTCATACACATTTGACCGCTACTACGTCCGGACACAAGACATAACTGATCACGAAAGTTCCAATGGTCAAGAAGAATGAGCGAAAGCTTTCGGACCCGTCCGAATCGTGACCCTATCAACCTAACTGAGTGGTAAGTTGGAAAGTCTGTATCGTCTGAGTTCTGGTATTGAGTGCATGTATAATCTGCAGGATCAATTATCAAACCATGACTCAATCCAGGCTTGAAGTTCATAGCCACGACCAGCTATCTCATCGCTGGAGGCATACGTCGACTGCTGAGCCTCAACGGATCTTCAACAACGAGCGGGATGCAGCATACGGAGTACTAGTACGCGTATCAAGGGGACTGTGCTTGAACTGGCAATTAAAGTGAAAAGACTCATTGCAGAAAATATCCACATGCAAAGCTATGAATGGCAACTTTTCAGAATAAGGTTTGTCGATCGTGGAACAGCTTCTCGAGGAAAACACGAGGACTGACTCGATCCATCACCTGATGTTATTTCAGGAATGGCGATCACTTATTGCTCTTCCTCAGTTCAAGAAGCAATCATAGTTAAGGTAGACTATAAATCTCCAACCTGGCAAGACTTTCCATCTATAGTCACACGGCACGACAGCACAGCCTTCACGTCTATTACTCCTTGATTATCATTTTCGACGTCTATTCTAAGGTTGGTTTCCAACTTGAAGCAAAGCTGACAAAAAGTTTGACTGACTTATCTTTGTCATAGAAACGGATTGATTCTACTTACACACTTGTCAAAATATTGCCTCCGAACCGTAGCCATGAAGTTCGCCACTATCGTCGCCGCAATCACCTTGGTCGCCTCGGGTGTCCTTGCCAACCCTTCTGAAAGCAATAACCTCGTGCGTCGCGACTGCTACGACTGCCACTATAAGTCTTTCGATGCCGGCCGCTGTGATGGAAGTTGCAGCAGCTCGGAAGCCGAGGGCGGTGGACAGGTCTGCCGGAAGTGCATCAGTGGATGCCCTGCTACGACCGACGCCGATCGCGGAGACACGCCCGCCGTGAGCTGCTAGAAATGGTCAAGATGATTATTTCATGGTCTTGAGCACGAAGCGACAGGAACATAAGGCTGAGGAGATCCGAAGAACCGTCTAAGAGTAAGACCAGCGGCAGAAAGTGTCGAAATTGTAGTATTCAATCAATCCACTGAGTACCAGTAATTAGTTGGATTCACAATGAACGAGGGATTATTTGATTACAACCCTATCTGGGACAAATCTGCGATGTTAATGCCGTGGGGCAAATCGTCTACCTACTTTAAGTGCAACGCTGGGCTGACATCTTCGTACGCCTTGACGATCAAAGCGACATCTGTCCCTGATACAGTTCCCAAATCCGATGGCAGACTGATTTTAAGCGATGCTCAGCTGTCACAAAACTTATTAATACGAGACCTACGATACATTGAGACATGGTAGATCAGCATGGTCGGCGGTCGTGAAGACATGACCCATTACTGAATCGAGGTTACAGTTCCTCATATTTACGGCTTGCTAGATGACAGAATTTTGATACTGGACAAACATGTTTGCTTATGAGAGTGCTTCGAAAGATTGAGGGAACGTAAAGCGACATGTTAGCATCAAGACCCCCTCCTCGGCTCAGATTTCAAGCAGATTAAAATGAGCCTTGCGCAAACGATGTCATCCTGTGCTCGTCAAGTTCCAGCCCATCAGACAGAAAGCTTCCAGACAAGGCAATCTCTATGGCACCTGGGAACCACACGCGGAAATACTCACTCCCGACTGGACTCGTCGCCACCACTTTGAATACAAGCCCGCTGTTGCGCGCATGTATGTCCTTCACTAGCATTCCTAGCCATTGCATGACCAGATACATTCCCCGGATGTGCAACTCACTCTGCAGAAAGTTCACACCATCAATCATACAAAAAATAACTCCGGATCCCAATTGGTTTACGATATTCTCGAATACGCCCCATAGGATTTCCAGATCATGACTTCGAATGGTTTGCAAGTCTGCCTCTGCTAGAAACCCCAACTCAATTTGATCCGATGAAGAAAGAACAATTTGTGAGATCAATGACCTTAACAAACCAGTGGGACCAGGAAGAGCACCGTCTGGGTCGCAGTGTAGACGGCAGAAGAATGCCAGAGGGCGAGCGCAATTGATGCGGGAAAGTGTCCGAGCAAGTACTGAACACATGTAGCTCAATGGCGAAACAAGATCGGTGTGCAGTGCATCAAAATCCATACCGCTTACGGTCAAGACTTCGGAGTTCATAGACTTAAACCAATTTTGAAATCTGAAGTCCTGCGTAATGGAGGTGATGCGGCCTTGATTTTGTGGATTCAGCGATTTGCCCATGAAAATGACAAACTCCGAATCTCTCTGTATGGCAGAGACCGCCTGCGTCTCAGCGTTCGACAACAAACCGAAACCAAGTGCCGACAATAATTGAGATGCTGTGACTTGAGAGATGGATAGGTGATAGTAGTTTGTGACCTGTTGAGGCTGTCCCTGGCGCTGCTGATTGATTTCAGCCCTCAAGGCTTTGATTTCCTCCATTTGCCCTATTGATATACGTCAATTCAGAGCATTCGGATTCCGCAAATTTTGGACCATACACTTAGAGTCCCTGGCTAGGCCATGAACGACATTCTCGAGTGATCTTATTGCCTCAAAAGACTTTTGCAATCCTATCTCTTGTCGCTTAGCTTCCTCAGCCCTCCTGTTTGATTCATCCCCTTGGAATTGATGAACTTCGTGCACGGAATTGCCAAGTGTGAGTATATTCTCGGCAACTCCATCAAATTTCAAATGAAAGCATTCTCTGACTGCATCGTCAAAGTGGGCCGAAGCCTCGTCGATGCTCGTGGTTATTTTGTCTCGTAGTTCGGAACCGTAGTTCTCACCCGCGAAGATTGATTTGAGTCCTGCCCTGAAGCCGCCGAAGTCTGAGATGAATCAGAATAACATGATTAGCTCAAGTTCAGTGTCAATGATATCTTTGGCAACGTACCCTTCATGAGGTCTTCAAGCCACTTGATCATTGCTTCGATTGCGACAAGGACTGCCACGTATAGTGTCTCCACTGCACTTCGAAGGAGCGGCGACCACGCGTAGAGCCGAACGTAGGTCTTAGTCGCATCGATCTCTTGTGACAAGGTAACCAAAGCATTCAACACAACGTCGACAAGCTCATGATGACGCTTCGCCGCCTTGTCCTTGTTAGAAAGTCACTTTTAGACTTGAAAGGCCTACAACATACACTGCAGATCAGCTTGAGACCGCCGCATATTGTACCAGTATAGTCTCCGCTTGGTACGAGCTCTATCAAAAACTCAATACGACGTGCTGAGGTCGTAAACAACCGGTTTTTGTAGCCGAATATGTTCCGTTGTGTCTTGTACTTATCGCAAACTGCTTTAGCCTCCACAAGGACATCCTCCCACGAGGTTGTGTTCCCCAGAATCTTCTTTGCCGCCGAATCAGATGATCTCAAGAGGAATCCTGTGATGTAGTCGTCAAACTTAAGCTTGCTGGCTTCAAGCCTTACCCCGATTCACGTTAATGATGAGACGCCGAGTTTGACAACAAAGTCGCGATCAGGGACGGGTCGACTTACTTCTGTGTAGCTGGGGGCATTTCTAGACGCTTAACAGCATCGTCAAATGCCCATGCAGGGTCCTGTGAAGACGCATGGTGTTTGATCCATCGTCCGTATTCTTCGGTCTGAGTCCATCCTGTCTTTGCGATGTCCATCGCAAGATATTTAATAGACTAGTTGGTCGCTGGCGATGCTTATCTGAGAAAAGACAGGTTGGAATTGAGTGATTGCTCGTACGGATAGTCAGATAGAGCTGCTCTTATCAAGATGTGTCAATCCATATGGAGTCCGTTTACCTCCATTGTCACAGCCTGATTTCCCATTTTTGAAGCCGATACCCCACTTGCCGCATCAAGACTGGCGTGCATATGCTTCAACATGAAGGACTGGGCTTGGCTGAGGCAGGGCGGCAGCATCACTAAGTACCTGATTGGATACACGATGAGGATGTATTCGAAAAGGGTGCGGTAGGGCCTCAGTAATGCTACTGATGGGGCAGTTCTGCCAGGGTAAGTATGCAGGCGTGCTTATCTACAGGAAAAATGAGCTGACACGAATGTGTCTTAACAGAGCTGGTCTGGCTTCTCTGTGTAACCTCAAGCAGGCTGTGATGCGAGGTGATGCAGTTGCCGTATTGTATATTTAATTGCAACAGGTATTGGAAACGATCAAAAATTGGATGCTTTGCCGTCCCCACTTGCTCGTCGTTCATCCAGGAAACATAGCGTGTATTATGAAATGAGTACATAGGCCCAACACCACAGCCACAGAACAATGTCAACCGCTGGAGAAGAGCATGGTGTCCCTGGCGATATGTTAGAGGTGTGTTAATGCGACATGTGCAAATGTT
The DNA here is from genome assembly GCF_030869305.1 of Colletotrichum tamarilloi. Classification (NCBI taxonomy): domain Eukaryota; kingdom Fungi; phylum Ascomycota; class Sordariomycetes; order Glomerellales; family Glomerellaceae; genus Colletotrichum; species Colletotrichum tamarilloi. Next base: position 90,602 of record NW_026849503.1, on the reverse strand, counting down.
CAGCACTAAATTGTCTTGTGAGATGCAGGGCGAACAGGAAACAAACCATATCACCACGCAAGCAAGCGGGAGCTTTAGTCAACCACACAGCCAATCGACTGTCGCGACCATGACGGCCATCAATGACAATGGTGCACAACAGGAGGAGGACAATGAACTACTGCGGTCGCGAGTGAAACATAGGGCTGATGCAATCTTGAGCTCTCTGCTGCTTATGGGAAGCTGACTACGAAACATGTCTCGAACAGTTGAAGCCATCGACTCAGGAGATAAAAAGAATTTACTCGAATCAACACTCCGACAACATCTAGAAGACTTCCATTGTGTCGAGGAGGCGGTCCGAGCCCTTTCTCATGAATTCAATGAGAACGCCGATGAAAGAAGATCACGGTCGCCAACAACGCGTCGCTCTTCAGAGAGGGGCTCGGAACATTCAGACTCGGGTTCACCCGACGGCCACTCTGCTCGCGAACCTCAGAAGCGTCAGCGCTCAGTCTCTAGTACCTGATCCTACTCTCGTGGGGGAGTTTGTATTCCCAAACTCAACTATTGTCCTTGGCGGGAGGTTGCAGGCGACCACCCAGGAGGTAACGAGTATTTTGCCATAGACATTCCCTCAAATGAGCCAAACCGAGTCGAGCTCCTTACAGCCCGAGATCCTGGACCTCAACGTCAATCGTACGATGTCCACCGCTTGGCCATTCCCGCCGCATCCCATCAGGATCAATTCATACCAGAGAGAATTCGAGTTAAATCTTACCGTCTGATCAGATTCATCATATCTGCGAGTGATGAAGGCTCTTCGCAGCATCTAGGTCGAAATCAAGGCCTACATATCTTAAGACCTTTCAAAGTTCTCTTGGGACTTCAGGAAAGGCTTGGAGATCTTATATGTCATCTCGAGGATTCACGAAAGACACTGCAAGACAAAACTGAAGAAGAATACCTTGCACAGCTCAATGATGCTGATCTTGACCCAGTGCTAGACACGATGTATAAGGAAGACCCGAACCTCGATTCAACAGATGTAAGGGAAATTACCGCCTATATCTTGGACCTTCGGTGTTTGCAAGAATTCATCCAAACGAGATTGAAGCCCCGCGTCGAAATCATCGGAAAGATGGTTGAGCCGGTGAGGTTCTCTGAACTTCGGTACATCTTCCCCCAGGGCTCCCTGATAATCTCACGAGATCCCAAAATCCCGCAGAAGGTTTGGAAAGTCATGGGACGCTGTGGTGGTCGTTGGTCGCGACGGCGGTATGACGTTGATGTCCCAACACCCATCGTAGACGATTTCACTCCCTTCCTTGTCGATTGCTTTTGCCTTGACTACACTGGGGGGCAGTATGTACCAGTTTGGCAGAGATTCACCGTTTCCGAATTTGACGGTACTGAAGACATCAACAACTTGGCAATCGTACCAATCCAAGTGGCCGAAAGAGATCCGTCTTTTTTCAGCCGGACAGTAGTCGAAGAGCGTGGGAAAAAGTTTATTGAGCTCGCCTCTGCCGGAGCTCAGCATCGTTACTTCTCTGGACGGAATCTCCACCTTACGCTCAGAGGTACAAAGCTCGCTACACTGGGGAGTGAAGCAGCTCAGAATTCCTTGGAGTATACAGAGAGGATCGACAGTGAAGTAATTGTTGACATGACCCAAGCCATTGAGGAGGTTCCGGAGTGGGCTTATCCTAATGAACTTCCAGCTCGTCCGCCAGATTCTGCTGGCGAGCTGGCATCTGTTTACCGCAGCCGAACTCTTGGATCGACTGCTCTCAAAGACACCAATACGGGAGTTGCGGCATTTCGATTCTCGGAGCGACGCAAGTGGGCACAATGGGTCATCGCCGGATGTGCTCCATCTGGTGATGATCAATTGCTCTTGCCCAATAGAGTTTTCGCGTTCGTCCTACGGAACAGAAAATGGGGTGGGTTTCATTGCTCTCTCGACGTCCTTGGGCATGCCATACTGAGTATAAACATCAAGCATGTCTTCCAATAGTCCACGATATCCATGGGAACGACCTACTCCAACCGATAACAAATCCTCCGGAACCATGGAACGATCTTGAGCTGCCCACAGGCCACAAAGAGCTCGTACAATCACTCATCAAGTCACACTTCTCCCAAGACAAGTCACGAAAACTGCATTTGGATCTTGTGAGAGACAAAGGTAAGTATTGTACTGAAGTTAACTCATATTTACGATGAGGGTTTTCTCACTGACGCGACCATTTCTGCTACCCAGGGCGAGGGGTCATTATCTTGTTGCATGGTGTGCCTGGCGTTGGCAAGACTTCAACTGCCGGTGAGATGACAGTCCAAACGACACTGCGGCTAGATAGGAACTAAAACTCACAACTGGTTCACAGAATGTGTCGCTCAGGCCTACAATCGGCCGTTGCTACCTATCACATGCGGTACGCAAAAGCTTGTTTCAACCAGTTGAGGCCACGTCGACTGACAAAGACTGACAGGGGACCTTGGACTTTATCCCAGTGAAGTAGAGTCGAAACTACAAGAAATTTTCCGTTTAGCTCATGCTTGGAATTGTGTCTTACTTCTTGATGAAGCAGACATCTTTCTTGCACAGAGAACGACTACTGACATGAAGCGGAATGCCCTGGTTTCCGGTAAGGCTCTCGAGTTACATAATTTAGGATGGCGCGAAAACAACTTCCTAGAACATTCTCTGAGCTGACTACGTCGAAGTCTTCCTTCGCGTCCTAGAGTACTATGAAGGCATTCTTTTCTTAACCACTAATCGGGTTGGGACATTCGATGAAGCCTTCAAATCCAGGATTCACATGTCTCTCTACTATCCCCCACTGACGGAAAGTCAGACAGCAAGGATATGGAGCAGCCACATCAAGAAGGTTAAAGCGAACGGAATTCAGATTGACGAACAAGGTATTCTCGAATTTGCCCAGGAACTATGGACTATTCAAGGATATCCAGAGCGAGGGCCAGTCTGGAACGGCCGTCAGATTCGCAATGCTTTTCAAAGCGCCATAGCCCTCGCAGGCTACCACACTGAGACGGGGGAGCAAATTCATCTAACGAAGGAGAATTTCCGTCGTGTCGGAGAAGTCTCGGATCAGTTCAGTCGCTACATCTACAAGACGAAACTTAGTCACACGGATGCAGACCTCAACCGCGCTGGAGGAATCCGTCGTGACGAATTTGGACGCGACCCGGGCACACAGCCAGCGGTTCCCTGGGGAGAGAGTCAAGTTGTGGATCCATTCTTATCATCTAATTCTGCCCCCCAACCGCAGAGGCCGAACGTCCAGTTTGGAGGATCGGCGCAAGCGGCAAGATTTCAAAGTGTTGCGCAAGACCCTTTTCATCAATCGGCGTACTCGGCTTCTCCTTGGCAAACAACAACGCAGCCCCAGCAGCAGCCACAACACTCGCAACAAGCATTCCTCCAACAGCAGCCTCCGTCTACGCAGGTACAGCCAGGAACCCAGCAGATGTTCTCTCCGCAGCAAATTAGTCAGCCTCAAGCACATCAGCAATCACAGCCAACGTATTCTCAACCTGGACTTGTGGTAGGACCTGTCCCAAACAGCTATGAACAGCAAACGTCTCAGCCATTGCCTCAACAGCCAGAATTTGGAACCTCCCACCAACCAGTCTCTCACACTCAGATGCCTGGCAAACCGAATACTCAGGGTCTCACAGGTTTATCGCCATGGCAAATGTCTTAGTCGTGCCCGACTCAGTGGAAGGGGATGGTTCAAATGTTGAAGTCGCTTGATGACGTGCACGTACGGTATGGAGGGTGGTGGGGAGGGGGCTTCCTCAGAACACAGTTAGAAGACCTCAGGTGACTTTGTTCGTTTGCGAATGATTACAGGCTTGATCAGCATATATTCCATTGATATTTTCATATACTTCTTACTTGTCCTAGAATTATTGAACTCTTACACCTCATTGTTTTCTCAGTGCATGTATCGAGTTTCCTGCAACAGATTGATAAACCGTTGACGATGCAAATCAGAACCGGATTGTTTACCGCTTCTTTCCCGCCTCTACCATTTCATTACACCCGGCCTTACGAATATTTGAACTTTACGCCTAAGCATTGCTGTATTACTGTGGTGGCTTTTCCCCGGTTTTACGAGCGCAAAAGATCGACCTCAACGGGGTCAAGCATTGAGGGAAATCACACGATACGCTACATTTTTTTACGACTAGTACACTGTACGCGCAGTATGCCCCGAGCAGGCGCTCAACTCAATATGGCGATTTCGACCCGAAAATCGCCATCCAATTCGGGATGGGCAAGCTGCCCCTTTCGGCTCCTGGTCTTGCTGTATTACATATGTTTGCTGTTACTATGTGGAACTCCCATTTCTCAGCTAGTTTCACTCCACTTTCTCTCATCGTCCTATTAGTATCTCCCCATCCTAGGCCCATGTGGGTCAGGTGTTGCCCTCGAAATGGTGTATTCTGTTGTGACGACGATCTTATTGGGGTCAATATCGGGTTGATTACGCCTTGCTCTCATGGATTGCCGATTGCTGTTGACGGGCTCTGCTGCAACTTCCGCAATGTTCGATCCTTGAGGCAAGTAAGGGCTCTGAGGCTTATCGGTAGAGCCAATCGAGGCTTCCTCGCCACCGGCAGTGTTCTTCTCCACACTACTAGAGACTATGTGCTCGTCTGAGCCCCATGTAGTCTCATTTGGGATGGAGAGAGGGTGGCTTCGGGGTCCCTGCTTGCCTGGGTAGCTGCCCAAGCGGTACCCCTGGCTATCGCCCATAGCGCCGCTCTTGTTGGTACTAGCATTACGGCTCTTGTCGATAACGCTTTTGAAGAGGGGATAGACCATGGGCATGTTGGTAAGGACCACGGAAACGAAAGATTCTCGGACAGACCAGTAGCCTGATTGAGCGGGATCGGTGTCGCCAACCTGGGAAAGCAATTTGGTTAGTGACTCTCGGAACCAGCGTGGACCGGGTTCATTTACTGTAAGGATCGAGACGCAACGAAGGATACCGAACGTCATCTCAAGGAAGCCACCACTGAACATGATCATGAGAGTGACCTTCTTCCTCCAGGGAAGATGGGACTTCCACACCATCTGTGAAATGTCGAGTCAGCTCATACTTCGCTAATCTAATCAACTACGTCTCAGTTGAAAACATACCGGAAGAGGAATAGCCATGAGGTAGAAGTCTGTTACCGTGTTCTGCTGCAGTATTAGCGACCTCATGTAGAGAGAATATGGCGTGATGGCACCTTAAGTGTAGTGAACTTACCATGGCCATGACAAAGGTAGTTTGCAATATAGAAACGGCAGGCATACACGAGTCTTTCTTTGGTTAGTTCAGTTAATCTACGATATGATGCTTGACACTTACTCCCAGGTGAAGGGTTGATCTGCCACTGATTCTGAAACGGAATGCATTTCATGAATGCGACCAACAGACATGCAACGTAGGTTATGGGCATGATAATCATAGCCCAGAAGATGACTCGCTTCATCTTGTGAACCCCATCACTGGCAGATGTCAGCACCAAAGTGAACGATCTAGAAAAGGGTTTGCAGGTTCGCTCACGTAAGACGAGAGTAGTAAACTACCCAACAAGCCTTCAGTAACCATAGCAGAGTTGTGTATAGTAGAAGGCCAATGACATGTGTCTTGGAGCCGTTGACACGCAAGAGCCACTCTGGCGATGTTGGATCTAGAGCAGCTCGTTGGTCGTCGGTCATGCCATTGTTGGCAAACCCTTTCCAGTACGCAACGACAAAATATGCCGCCACTGATTCCGCAGTATACACCAGCTAGCAGATGCCTTAGTCAAATGTTAGTTAACTTGGAGACGATTATGCTTACGATTGCCAGAAGCATCAGAGCATCATCCCAAGCAAACTTCCGCCACCCCAATGTAGAGGCTCGGCTGTAATATCGTAATCCGACCACGAGATAGGCAGCACCCTGCAAGCCCCAGACCTCCTGAATAAACGCATTTGCTTCGGCGGCGGACATTTTGTCAACAAACAATAACCTTAATGAAAAGAACCGCCCGAGGTAGAAACAGAAGAAGCATAGCCGGACCCAGCAGCTAAGTCGATGAAAGGAGATCAAGCGGGAAACACAAAGTGTAAATAACTACCCGAAGAAGACTCTGAACAGAAACCGAATCGATGGAACTGGACCTGTAGCCCCGTGCGTCTGGCAGCTTGAATCGCTCATGTGCCCTTGCTCTTCTTTCTCCCTGAGGACCTGGTGCTTGTTCCCTGCCCGGTGCTCCTGGTTCAGTGCTCCCAATATCCAGCAAGGACCATGCCGATCGTGAGGCCATGGCAGGGGAAGGTCTGAATTAGGTGCTTATGATGGACATTTCACCTCTCCTATAGGACTGAAGGTGGTCAAGGCACGAACGGTGTCAATGTACGGACTGCTCCGTCAACCGTTTACTCTCACCCCCAAAGGATCAGGGGGTTTTCGTCACGGAGCCAGCTCCGCTTTCGATAACGACAGTGGCATAAGAGAAGTACCCCAGTTGATTCCCACTCTGAGTACCACACGATGAGGACCAAACCGTCCGATCGAAGGTTTGCTCGGGGAACCGGAGAGCCAGCCGGGAACATTGGTTCTCCTCAAGGCAACAAGTTCAAACGTTAATCGCTCCATGCTGTTGGTCGAAAATATGACCTGTGGCGCTACGCCACCACGATTTCTGAACCAATCCATACTGGAGCTAAGTTTTAGAGAGTTCACTAATCGAGTCCCGTCAATGGAAATTCTCCATCAAAACTGGCGGACTGTGACGGAAGAATGTCATTCATCATTAGTGATGTCTTGAACCCTGGTGGCTGGACTAGCATAGTCTTCAACATCCAATGTGACTCCCCTGCAGTTGTCCTTGGTATATTGCATGAAACGATATACTACAAGTTCCCATGAACCTGGAGCCGTCTTCCCGCGTTGCGCGCTTCCAGTGTCTGCAGCCGACTTCGCTTGCGGTGTAAGAAGGATATACCGCACTTCTGTTCTGTCACATTCTGAATTCCTTCGCGGGCCAATGGAACTGTAGGAATGTCGACCTCAACTTCTTGGCCGCATCGAAACCCTGTCAGGAACCCAGTCGCTCGGATGCCTGAGGTGCAGCATATCAATCCATCTTCTTTCGGAGCCCCGGTCGTAGGAGCACTGATCAACGCCTCGTAATGTCGGGAGCTATTCACCCCTTTTGTAACGCTGGGTTACCATTTGGAGTGTACTCGCCAGAGTGTCTCCATTGTGATAATACAATGCGACGAGTCATTTCTAGTTCCAACGACGGCAATGAGTGGTAATCAAGCTGTAAAAAGGTGGTAGTTGTGTGGATACAGACGTGGCATAGCACGAATCAAGATACTGTTTATGCGAGAATCTGCAGATAATTCTGCCCAGGGTTTGTTCTCCATTGTGGAAACGACTGCCCAAGGGTTCCGGGGTTCGATGATCCATTTAATGGAGAGACAACATCGTCTGCCCTCGAATAAGCGTTACAATGGACTCTTAACTCGCGCAACAGTACGCCCGTCGATCTGGGCCTTGTCGCGGCAATAGTCCGACCGTTATCGAATCGCTAGAAGAGTAATCACTTACATCCTTCGATGTGCCTGTCCCATAATCTCGTTTCTGCGATGCAGAGATATCGCCTCAAAGGCTCAACTAGCCATTCAACGTAACTGCCGGTGGGATCGCCGATACGCCGCGGGCCCAGGATGCATCACCGTCCACAATTTATGGTTACCATTTGCTTTTCTTGGCCCAACAAAGGACTCACCACTAACGGGCGGGCTAGTGGGGGAGCCGTTCCGTGGTCTCCACGGGTTGCGAATCCGTCTCGCCAACGTTGGCGAGAAGCGCACATTCCTCCAGTCGCATCTAGGCTGGCCGTTGGGGACGATATCACCTGAAGCACATCGCTTAGCCATTTCCTCGACCATGGTGTTGGCAAAAAGAAATACTGCCTGGCGCAGACATGTTACCAGCCAGCTGGTGGCGAGGTGAAATGTCAGATATCAATTATCCGGGGAATCCGGCATGAGCCGGGCCCTGAGACCTTTGCAGCAATGTTAGTGCAGTCAAGTTTGTCTCCCATCCAACGGTTCGGTTTGCCGTTGGAACTCGAATGAACTCATTTATCATGTTTGCTTGCTGAGCGCTGCGTAATTTCCCCACCTAGGTAATTTGCAAAGAGACGATCTCCTTGCTCTGTTGGATTCAGGCCATGTATCATCCAGCCGGTCCTCGTCGTCGTAGTCTTGATGGATCATCAACGAGCCCCCACGTTTAACGGCGCGCCATTCCAACCGTTGGAAGAGGGCCGGCCCCATTGTCCATATGAATGGCGCACGGACAAGCATCATGCTTTTCCATTTCGGTCCTGACTCGAGCCAGAAAGGGGAACAGATCGTCCCCCTCCCATGACCCCAGGGCCCTTTCAACACCGAGCCCTTGTCGGCGGGACGTTCCCGGGCGCTGGAGTGACGAGCCCGCTGCCCAAGGTCGCACCAGCGCGCCGTTGAAGACCCCCGCAGTCTTTTTGGAGGTGGTGGTGGTAGCATCCTCCTCCTCTGTCGCATCAAATCCATCGTTCGACCAACCATTGCACCCATTGGGCTGATCTGGCAGAGAGGAAGAGCTCATTAGATGGGAGTGTGGAGGTCCAGCCAAGACTGCTCATCAAGGGGTCTCTCGAAGACGAGTCAAGATGCTGACGGACCCCGCGACTTGAGCATATGCGAACCATCCCGCTTCGTCTTGTCTTCAACGCACAGCTCACACTCTCTTGTCTTGATTCCCTCGCATTCCTACACTCCCTAAACGCCAAACTTTGATACTCAAGTTTGTAAACGCCGTGCCGGATCAAGCCAAGCAAACATGGCCACTCCAGAATCGAACATAGATGTGTAAGCGTCCTCACCAAAAGTATCATCCATAAGCATGAACAACATTTCACTAACGTTACTTCTCATAGGCTCATCATCGGTGCCGGCCCTGCGGGGTAAGTTCAAACAGCGTGACATGACGCTTTCTTTTCTCTAAACCCTTGATGCCTAGCGGACTGACGAGGGTGAATGCCGGCACAGGTTGATGGCAGCCGCCTGGATGGCGCATTGCGGCGTCAACGCTCGCATTGTTGACAAGAGAAACACAAAGATCTTTTGCGGCCAGGCCGATGGACTCCAATGTCGCAGTCTGGAGATCTTTGACTCGCTTGGCTTCGCGGATCGGGCCTGGAAGGAAGCCAATCACATGATTGAGGTATGGATGCTAAGTACCACTCTGTTACTGAATGTCTCACGCTGACTTGGTCTATCAGATTTGCATGTGGGTATGTGACCATCATCATCACCATCATCCCAAGGCATTTGGCAAAAACAAATACTCACAATTCCAAGAACCCGGGCAATGATGGTGTAATTCGCCGCAGCGACAGAATCCCAGACACCATTGTTGGCCTCTCGCGCTTCCAGCAGATTGTCCTCCAGCAAGGCCGCATCGAGCGATTTTTCCTGGAGAACATCAAGAAGCACTCCAAGGATGCGATCAAGGTCGAGCGGGGGGTCCTCCCCGAGTCTCTGGAGATTGACCTGTCCAAAGTGGACGATGACGCCGCTTACCCGGTGACTGTCAAGCTTCGGACCCTTAACGAGGAAGAGTCTACCCCTCCTCAAGCTGCCAACGCGAGCAAGATCCCTGACGGCCTGTTCCGGAGCAACTTGATCCGGGACGATGACGAGGCGGACTTGATCAAGAAGGCCCAGGATAGAGCCGGCGCGAGTGAGATTGTCCACGCCAAGTATGTCATTGGGTGTGATGGGGCCCGCAGTTGGACTCGGAGAGCTCTTGGGTTTGAGCTGGATGGAGAGGCTACTGATTTCATCTGGGGTGTCATGGACATCATTCCCATCACTGACTTCCGTGTGTTATTCCCCTAGACATTTTGACGTGGATATGAGGCTGATACCTGAAGCTACGCAGCCGATATACGCATGCGCTGTGCCATTCACTCCGCCGAGAACGGCAGTTTGATGGTCATTCCCAGAGAGAATAAGCTTGTCCGCCTCTACATCCAGTTGAAGGAGGTCGCCCCCGACGCGTCTGGAAGAGCAGACCGCTCCAAAATCACACCCGAGCGCATCTTCGGCGCAGCGCAGAAGATTCTGAGCCCTTACAAGATTGAGTATGAGTACTGCGACTGGTGGACCGCGTACCAGGTGAGTTGCCTACCGGGCGCATTTTACTATCATCATGGCCTTTGCTGATAAGTTGCAATAGATCGGCCAGAGAGTCGGTACCGAGTACGATGCCCACGGCCGTGTCTTCCTCGCCGGAGACGCTGTACACACCCACTCCCCCAAGGCCGGCCAGGGCATGAACGTCTCTATGCAAGACACATACAACCTCGGCTGGAAAGTTGCGCTGGCCGCCAAGGGTATCGCGAAGCGCGACATTCTAAATACCTACCAGAGCGAGCGACGCCGCGTTGCTCAAGACCTCATCGAGTTCGACCACCGCTTTAGCCGTCTCTTCTCCGGCCGCCCCGCCAAGGACGTTCTGGACGAGGAGGGCGTCAGCATGGAGGTCTTCAAAGATGCATTCCTCAAGGGCAACTTATTTGCGTCTGGTCTCTCTGTTGATTACGGTGCCAGTAACCTGGTCGTCAAGGCAGGCGATTCGCTGAAGCAGGGTGATGGCAGCAAGGTGCTCAAGTCTGTCGCCTCCATTTCTGAGGAGGACTTCAAGAAGAAGCAGGCGCTGGCCACTGGTCTGCCCGTCGGTATGCGCTTCAACAGCTTCAAGATCCTGAATCAAGCCTGCGCTCGCCCTTGGCACTTCCAGGAGATTCTCAAGGCCGACGGTCGTTTCCGCGTCGTGCTCTTTGCGGGCAACATTCTTGATGCGTCGCAAAAAGCCCGCGTAGACAACTTCTGCGTGGCTCTCGACGCCCCCGACAACTTCCTCCGCAAGGTTACGCCTGCAAAGGCTCCTATCGATAGCGTCATTGAGGTTCTGACCATTCACTCTGCGAAGCGCACCGATACGGAACTGCTGAGAGACTTCCCCGATATCTTGCATCCTTTTGATTCGCATACTGGGTGGGACTACAATAAAGTGTACGTCGATGACGAGAGCTACCACGAGGGCTTTGGAGACGCCTACAAGAACTATGGCGTCGACAAGCAGAGGGGTTGCGTTGTGGTCGTACGACCTGACCAGTATGTTGCGTGGATTGGTGAGCTCGAAGACTTTGATGATTTGCAAAAGTACTTTGAGGGATGTCTGGTTCTGGGCCAGCCCGCTCCCAATGGGGTGAATGGCACGAACGGAACTTCATTGCCAGTGCGGTAAGTTGGCTCAGAGTCGTCAACAGTTGTATTCAAGTGGCTATTAGTAGGTCGTTTACCTAGATAATGTATCACCAATACCTACAAATGCCTACATCGGAGACAATAATAAGTCGTTGGTGAACAGACTACATAAACTTTTTGCTACTGAAATTTGACCGAGAAGACCGCATTGCTCCCGTGCCCAAACAATATCATCAAATGTCAGGTTGGCTTCTGAACAGAATTTCAAACTAAGGTAATTCGCCGTCGAAAGAATATAGGCCTCATGCTACGTCTGGGTACAAGCCATCACATAGTGGTACCTTGCAAATTGACATGCAACTTTCAATCGGCAACAAAGCCTTTCTATGCCTACTTACAGATATCTTATGATTACTAAATTCAATCTTATTCTTTTCCATGACTGGGAACCATCTTGAACAAATGCTACTAGAGTGACAAAAGTAAGCAGTGCCAAATTCAACAACGGCCAACATTCGGAATGTTCCGGGCCTGCTACCCGTGCGTTGGCTGATCAGCTTCAGGGGCTCTAGCTCTGTTAGCTTTGTCTCACTACAAGGCGCCGCTCCCCTCACTCTGACATTGAACCTTATAAGCTCCCCGCTGTGGGGATTATTGGGCTAATAGTGAAGAATGAAGATGTCAAACGGTACTCCAGAAAGCGTTGAACTGGGTTCAATCCTTCGTGTGTGGGCAGTGATTTAGTTGAGCTGTTGTACAAGTCACCTCAGTTGAAAACCATGTCAGTCTACCTACCATAGGTACTCCGTAGCGAGTATCGCTCAATAACGCGCTTCGGTGATGGTCACCCAAGGAATGCTAACAGCATAGGAAGTCTCCCTGGAAAGCGGTTCTTTCACAATGTTCGTCGCAACTATGCTCCGGATTAGTACTCAAATGCTAATTCATATTGAGACTCAGACCTCTTCATGTCCCTGGTGTCATTCAAGCGCGACGCCTGCCATCCGATGGCCAAGACGGCACTCCCCCTGTTGCAGAACGCCGCTAAAGTATCACAGACCCTTAGCCTTAATCAAAAGGACTATGCTTCGCGGGAGATGTGCGCTGCTTCCCACTGGCCCTAGAGTATCATATTGAAACAGCCTCGGTCAATTGCCTCATTTCTCATTTAAGAGAAACGCCTCGATATTGTTCGGAGAATTAGACGCCGCTTTCGACTCGAAACAGTGGGCGATCTTCTTCTTAGTCGACCCTCATCACAAAGCTTACTCTTAAGATCGGGGGAAACTTGGAACTGGCCACAGCGCATGGATGATTCAAGCCACCCGCACTGACCGAAATCATCACACCCTCAACTCCCAGGGGAATTACCGTGCCTGGCCCTGGTGTAGAACTCATCCAGAGCACTTGAGGGATCTGGGATCTAGAGCAGTCTTGCCTCTCCCGCCGCCAGCATCACCACACGAGGCGCTTCCCGTTCAACATCCCAGCCTGGTGCCGCTTCCCGCTCCACCCCCAGGATTATTAGCTGAGTTTACTAGAATTGAGCAACATCCATCAAACAACCATGCCCCCCACTAATAGCGCAAGTATGTGCAAATGAGGAAAACGCTGCGACCTCGGTTTGTCTGAGCGCTCATTCCATGTCCACTTGGACGTTGAGTCTCTCTGAACTGCCCAAGGTCAACTTCCACATGACGCTATTTTCAGTGTTCAACCATGTCGCATTACTCTTAGCTCAGTAAGCTTACCTTTCCATCGGTGATTTGCAGTCTTCCCTGAGTGTTGACAAATGTTTATCCCACCTGGGAGTGGCAAGACAGTGGCCAGCCAGATCTGTTGATAGATGTATATAAGTCGAGAACTTCTTCCGCAAAGTTATTGTCTTTGCCATTCTTCTTCTCATCATCGCAACACGGCCTCAAACATTCCTTCATTCTTCTCAATTCCGAAGCAAGTCTTCCATTCTATTCTTGACACGAAGCTTAACATTCATTTACACTCTCATTCCTTTCAACTATCTCCATCATTCAGATCAATATTTCAGCGACACCAAGTCATATCCACAATCTTTCAAAATGAAGGGCACAGTTCTCGCAACCTTTCTCGCCGCCTTCTCGGCTGGCGCCTTAGCCCACAAAGGCGGCTATGATAGCCCTACTGAAACCACTGGTGGCCAATCCGGAGGAAAGACCGGCGGCAAATCTGGTGGCGGCGGTGGATTCGGACTCCCTGGCTCCGGCAGCGGCAGCGGCAGCGGCAGCGGTGGTCTCAGCGGCATTCTTCCCACTGGGCTACCCATCGGAGGCGGCAGTGGAGGTGGAATTGGCGGCCTCCCAGGCGGCATTGGTGGTGGTAGCGGTGGTAGCGGTGGTAGCGGTGGTCTCAGTGGCCTTCTCCCCACTGGACTGCCCATCGGAGGAAGTAGCGGAGGAGGTAGCGCAGGTGGCATTGGTGACATCCTTGGCGGTGGCAAAGGAAATGTCCTCCCTACCGGGCTTCCGATCGGCGGTGGTAGCGATGGAGAATACGGAGGTGGTGGCAGCGGCAGTGGCAGTGGCGCCGGCGGTATTGGTGGTATCCTGCCTACCGGCCTTCTCGGTGGCGGTGGAGGAGGCCTCGGTGGTCTTCCTGGCGCCGGCGGCAGCGGCAGCGGCGGCATTGGAGGTATTCTTCCTACCGGTCTTCCCCTTGGCGGCGGAAGCGGCCTTGGAGGTCTCCCAGGTGGAAGCGGCAGTGGCAGTGGTAGCGGCGGCATTGGAGGCATTCTCCCCACCGGCCTCCCTGGTGGTGGTGAGGGCGGTATTGGCGGTCTCCTGGGAGGTGGCGGTGACAAGGGCCTCGTTCTTCCTACTGGCGGAGGCGAGGGAGGCATCGGTGGCCTTCTTGGTGGTGGTGGAAATGGCGGCATTGGCGGTGCCCTTCCTACCGGCCTTCCTATCCCGGGTATTGGCGGCAGTGGTAGCGAAAGCGGAAGCGGAAGCGGCGGCCTCCCCATTCCCGGCATCGGAGGCAGCGGTAACGGAGGAAGTGGGGGCATCGGCGGCATCATCCCCACTGGCCTCCCCATTCCCGGAATCGGCGGCAGCGGAAGCGGCAGCTCTCCCTCCGGCTTCGAGACCCGGATCCGCACCACCACTGACAGCGGTGATGGTTATAATGCTCCCGCTGCTACCCCGGCCCCTGAGGATTGGTAAATGTTTGAGCACTTACACTAGTAGACCTAGGTAGTTATTGATGCTTCTCAATTTGGGTTACAGCCTTTTCTGAAATACACAAGAACAAATCAACAATCTCCATGAGCTTCCGCTCCAGCCGAGGCAGTCCTTTCAAGCCGCAATCTGAGTACGCATGGCCTCCAATGGTGCACCTCCACTTGTGTTACCGACAACCTCTTCATCCGCTTCTCCAACCAGGCTGGATCCATCATCGCCATAGTCAGCCACCTGATACTTCTCGCTTTCGGCACGAGCGTTCAGTTGCATGTCGTCCATCTGAGCGGCAGCTTCGCTCACGCTCGTGGTGTCACTGTACGGATAACCTGCTAAGCCCTCCGGCAGTGTGGTGAGAGTGTTCGAATCATGGTTTCTTCCATTGGGCTGCTTCTGTTCCAGTGTCCTCTTCACATCATCATGCACGCTCTCCATAATCTTTTCAAGCAATCGCTGCGTCTTGGCGTCGAGGACGCCAGAGTCCGCGCCCTCAAAGACTCCTGGGATACGCCAGTTGGGATACAGGTTGTCGTGGGTCTTCCTCACTTGCATTCGATCGGGGTGCGCGTCAAAATAGTAGTCACAGAGCCTGCAAGTAGGTTTGCTGCTGCCAATGTACTTCCAACTGTTGAAGTAGTCCCTTGGATGCTGTAGATCTCGGCTTAACAGATAGCTGTGAACGAGTACTTCAGCATGAACACGCGGCTTGAAGGTGCGCTTGCCGATCTGCCTCTGGATGATGCTGTCAAGACCGAACTTTTGCATCTCGACGGCGTGCTGAAGGAACTCTTGTTGCTCCTCATCATCATCTGGAATCATGTTCTTGATTATGGATGCCGCGGTGATGGACATGGACTTCGTCAATGGTCTTCGAGCATCTTCGCTTGACGGAACAGCTGTGAACTTGAAGTCTTGAAAAAGCTTCGGTAGGCGCTCATGAGTGCCAATGATGGCATCTGTCGCACGGCGGAAGGAGAGCAGTCGTCCGAGATAGTGGCGCAACTCGGACCAGTATTTTGACTCGGAAATTTCTCCATCCTTGGCGTTTCTCATGATGGCCTGATCGATCTGAGTGTTCTTGATAGCCACAACTCCTTTGATCAGCTTTTCACAATCACTCAGAACTGTACTCGGCTTAGCTATGCTATGCATTCGACTGAATCATTTCACCGCACTCTCTTGATTGACCTACACTTGTCTTGAACGTTCCCAGATGTAAGATCCCGTGGAAAGTCTGTTTTGTTCTTCAGGACCAGGAGTTCCGACTTGAGGACTATAACGCACTAAACGTCAGTTTCATAGAAGGGAATCGATTACAGACAGGTCTTTTACCTTCCGGGGCCCCCCGTCTTTCACAGTCGTCAATGCAAGCGTCCAGATATTTGCCAACATTGTTCAGGTAGATATCGAGACGTGGCAGATTGAACAATAGTATCTTCCAAAGGACCTGCTTGGCGAGAGGCTTGGGCTTGAGACCAGTAGGATTCTTTCCCACCAAAGTAAGTAGGTCTTCGGCGAACTGCTGAGTCTCAGACAGCTCATCGGCGTCTCTGTGATTAGAACCGAAGACGTACTCTGGGCCGTCTTCTCCCTCGAGGACGGTGAATGAAGTGACTGTCTGACCGCCACGTTCATTGTCGCATACCTGGGCCAACTTTTCCACAAACGAGCGGAAGACCTGGACCTGACTGGCAAGGGAATCGTTCTCTACCTTCGGAGTACCGTTAAAGACGTCTTGACCGGCACGACAAGCTACTTGTAAAGCCTGCTCAAGAACGATGGGTTCGTAGAAGAGTTGGCACTGGTCTACGCCAGCGGGCTGTACCTCGGGAGTGGCTTGTTGGTTCATTGTTGCGACGGTCTTCAAGTAAGACGAGTAGCTTAGGGAAATAGGACTGACAAGATCTAATCGAATTGTCCGGAAGAGATCAGTGTGATGATGGATGAAAGATAGTTTCGAAATATACGACCGAAGTGGTCGAGAATCCGGGCCTTTTATATCTTGGAGACGCCTCTATTCACGATTTTATCATCACGGGCATGTCCAATCATTGAAGAATTAGTACACACCAACGAGAAAGGAATATACCCCCGACATGTCAACATTTTTCCACTTTCACTGACGCAGCACCAACATCGATTCCATGAACATCTACATGCTTCGTGATATCGCATGATGCTGTTGGAAGGACACTCAGATTATCCAATCGCGTGTAAGCCCCAAAATCAGGTCAGTGGCTACTAGTCCCGAGAGCCTGCCTGAGCCCCCTGCTACAGCAGAGCCACGCCCATTTCACGACCCGAGGTAATGAGGCGGTCGAACTTGGGTCGCCACGCAGGAGTATCCGCAGTGACAGGCTCAACATCATTACCACTGACCAGAGAAACCATTCGCTTATTCCTGCATTAGCGTGAAGTTCAAATGTGAGGTTTGGCTATCCACACCTGGCTTAAGGACAGATATGGGCATATACTAAATGCAGAGAGATTCAGATGTCTATCTCCAACACCTGGCAAGGCTTCGAAACACCGGTATTGTACTATGTACATGGTATTGGCATGGACCTACAAATAGAAAAAAGAAAGTTCACTACCGGTGTGGCTACATCTCTCGGTGCTCATGCTGGAAGTCGAACTCGGAGCCTGTCGTCGAGTAGGCTGTGCTGATTGAGTGTTGACCTTCTCTCCCCTCTCCAGCCAGAGTTTGATCGGAGGAACCAACCTAGGAATGCGCCTGCTGTGCTGATGAAAGGAACTCAGTTTATATGGTCTATATGGGGTCGTTTTCACGGTAAATCCAGTTAACCTTGAACCAAATGCACATACATGGCGTCACGGGATGATTCACCGAATCTGGCGCGACTCAAATGCAGATTGGCAGGCAGCCGGCAGGCAGCCGATGTCAACTGTCGTCATTGACAGTTCGCCGCATATGTCGGCAAATCTTGGGCCATCCAACATGAGATATGACACCGAGAAATGCTAGCAAGTCTCCCCTGCTTCCTAACCTGCATCTGCACGAATTACAGTATGTCCCACTCACATAAGCTGAGAAACGATGAAACCCTCGCCGGTCGGCCTCCCGCATCGTGGAGGGGTCGAGTTCCGACCTATTCTGTTTTACTCGTTCTTTTTCAAGTCACTGAAGCTGGGTAAAAGAAATTAATTACTTCTCTGCAAGGAAAGGTGCATCATCAAATGAGATGGAAAACTTGTTTATCGAGCTGATGTCATGTAATTGTTCCTCTCTTTTGGGCATTGAATCCACTGATCTGAAATAGTATACAGAAGTACAGTTTGTGCTTGAAGAGGAAGCATGTTACTAGCTGTAAATGCACTTTTCCATGTATCACCCATAGGCAATTACATGTACGTAGCTAACTATGAGATTGTCCCACAGAATGGCTTTAACTCGTGTGCAATAAGTACTAATGAGTTCAAGGTAGTGGAGGTATTGAACCAATGGCCGTGATCAATGACAGCTACGCTGTGGTTTGGGATTGGACTCAGCTACGAGTGTCCTGAGATATTCCGCCATTTCCAGACCATCAGCCAGCCACGAGATTGCCCCTCAAATTGACCGTGGACTCTACTAACGTTAGGAGATCACGTTTGCCATTCCGCGCGTCGCGCTCATGACCTGATCCAGACCTGCAAACACTATCACATACATATGTGGACTGAATACTTCTGTTCATTTCAGCTTCATCAGGCCAGAACTTGGACATTGGCTCATTGTTTGCAGTGGCAAGATTCTATGCTCATAGTGTCATCTTACTGCGGCCGAGAATATTGGCGCTAGCTTTTGGTGTTTAAATCAGCTGGCCTGGAACATTTCCCTCAATCGAGCAGGGCCTGCAATAGTTATAAACGCTTGCGGTCTAGCAGTAAGATTTGGCAAGGGGTCTAGTCGTGGGTCAAAAGTAAAAGCTTGCGACTCAGCTGAAGATCAAGTAGAGTATCGTTTGATAGACTGATAAGCGAGAAGCTATAGAAACCGTTAAGATCTACATCTTAATCTTAGTCTTGTTCATTGATACCATACCTTTTAGTTTGTGAAAGTACAAAGCCAAGCTAAGTCCCATACAAACTATCAAGTCGAATCCATCGTTACGGTCATAAATGTCGATTCAGGCATCACATCAAAATGGAACAAGAAAATGAAGTCAAGCCTTTCACAGATATTCGAGACGTTCTCTACCATTGGATTCAAAATGATGGCGCAACAAAGAATAATGGGCTAGTAAGAGGCGACCGTGTACTGAACACAATCCAAATTGCTTCTCGAGAGAAGGGTGGCTGGGAGGGTTGGCGCAAGTCGGAATCGCCGACTTCATCAAGTTAAGCTACACAAATCTGAGGGTTACTCGTGAGGACGGCGTCTATGATGGCAATACCCAGCGATCAGATCTCGTCCTGGAGGGCTCCGGTATCCGCACCATCATCGAGCTCAAGTGCGAGCGCGGCGACGTGCCCAGTCCAAAGTGGATTGTGGACGAGGTTATCAAAGACGCTGGAAAGCTTCAGCAGACGTTGAAGGACAAGTTTCGGCCAGTCATATGTTACGCAGTCGGCATCGCAGCCACGAAGGATGCAGACAAAGAGATCCAGAATGCTTTCAATGCTAGCAGGATTCCGCGCACAGGCTTTTATTGTAAGGATTCCAAAATCTATGTGTTCTAAGTAGAGAGGCATGTCTCCTGACGGGAAACGTCGTTGCCAGAGAATCAGCGCTAAGTTGCCCCGGAGTTGCATCAACCTCGAGTTTGTCCCCTGATGCAATAACGCACAAATAATGACACACGTCAATAACGCGACCCTTTTCTGGAAGGACCTGAAATGATAGGCCGGGTAATGACTTTTCGAATGACTACATGTTTGGTTATGGGCAGTGAATAATATTAACGCACCCCGATCTTACAAGCCGCGAAGTAGGTATGTGGAAAGCCCGAATCATGGCCTCAGACTTGCGAAGAGCCCAGGACGTGTCAAAATATCCTAAGACTATGTCTCGTGTTTGTGGCGAAGGACGCGAATCCGTAGTGTGAGAGCAGGCGCTGCGAACGTACTGCCAGTCAGAGACGCCTCCAAAGCCACCTCCGCCAGTCACCATGAATCGTGACAATATTTTACCTTGCATCATGTTCCGAAAGCAAGTCTCGAAAGCTCAAAATAAACGATAGAACGCCTGTATAATGATATCTGAGTGAAGTTTTGTGTTGAGGATTCCATTCAGATTGGGGCATAGGAAGATTTTCGAAATACTCTACAATACTATAGCTTACTATTCAATTAGGATCAATGAAGATTTCGAGAGAGGTACTGCTGAATATGCCAACCCGTCGGGTGAAACGAGGCTATGTTACAATGAGTAGGATGGGACGGGTTGGAATAATGTCTTGAATGGTATGGACATGACCAGTACAGTAGGTCGCTAACATTTTAATTAGTACTTATGAGGGTGATCATGTGTATTCCAAGATTATATAAACACAGGGTATTCCAATGTAAGTCACACTTGCAGTTGTCGAAGGTGCGTACCAAGTACATAGGGTAACGTTCATAAGTCATTTTCCTAAGTCTCCCAACTGTAAGTATTGGAAACACATTCATCTAGCTAATTACAATGATTCTACCACAACACCCAATGCCGCACTGGCTTCCTTGATCTTCTCCTCCTGCCAAGCAGCACTCTCCTCCGGTAAGACGAAACTTGAGAAGGCCTCGCCAGCATTTTGAATGAGAGTCTCGATACCCGGGCCGTTCGTGAAGACGGTGGATCTCACAAACCGAGAGCCGTACTCCAATGTGAACGCTTGTCCTGCAGAGACCAGGAGGGTCTGGCCCTCCCGGACCTCTGTCCATGAGCCAGACTCCTTGAGCTTGACTCTCAGGAGACCCTCCTGGACACAGAAGCAGTGGTCCACCTCCGGGAACGTCAACCACCGAGCAAGCGGGGACTTCTCATATAGCTTGGAAGACTCGAGGCTGGTGATGGCGAACTTGCCGCTGCACTGGGAGGCGTTGATGAAGGGTCTGGAAAGAACACCACCCAGGATGTATCTGGGGCCGGTGTTGGCGCGGAGGAAGTACGGCTCCAAGGGGCCGGGGAGAACGTTTTCTGACTCTTGCCAGTCTGCGACTTCAGGAGGGGTGTAGTTGCGCTCAAAGTTTACGTCGAACCGATCCTTTGCGGCCATGACCTTGGGAATCAACAGGCTCTTCAGGTCACGGTTGTCATTTTCTGGCACAATGATACCCTCATACTGCTCCGCGACGTAGCGGAAGAAGTCAACCCAGTCACCCGGTGCAACCAGCCCCAGGGTTTCTGTGTGAGGCCCGAGAAGCTCAGGGTTGTGTACAACTTTCTGTCATCGAATTAGCTGCGAACGCCACAAGTACGCAGTGTTGGAGAGACTTACAGGGGGAACATAGGCGAAGTCGCCAGGACCCATGATTCTGCACTTGTCGCCGTTCCATAGCTTCAGGTATCCCTTGGTCACTAGGAAGACGTCGTGCGCCTCGGCGTGCCAGTGGAAGCCAGGCGCATCAGAGAGGACGGCACCGCTTGAGAAGACGGCGATGCCACCGTTGGTCTGTTTTGACGAGGCCAAAATTCTGAAGACACCCTTGCTACCGGGGATCGTGACGCGCTCACCCTCGAGCTGGTCGATAATGTAGCTCGTCCTGGCATCAGGAGGGGTGGAGAGAACGGGAATGCTCATGTTGGGCAAAGTGATTGTGGAATTGTCCAATCAACGAAGAGAGAATGAAAGATGCTGGGTAAGAAAATGTGAGTGGGGGCGTTTGTCAAGGGTCTAGATCTCTGGATCGTGGACACACAAGTTGGAGACTTTGGAGTTGTTGAGGGGGTTTGCTGAAGATGGGCTCTCTTCACGTTCCGGGGATGCAAGCGGCGCCAGTCCAGCCTTTTACAGAGCTTCGCTTCCCCGCATTCTAACTCTACTTCCAGTTCGACGGGAAACTATTTGACGCCGCCCACCGGGACCACATGTTTTGCTGCCCCTCGTAAAGGCCCCCCAGTTCGGCTCGTCAGTGCGGGAGTTCGGATATCCCGGGGAAAGATCCGGAACAGCCCCGATACAGTAGCGGAAATTCCGCTGTTTCGAACAATCGTCAATGGGCGTAGCCAACGTTCACGTCGCCACGCGGTCTCCGCCGCCCGGAAGCCCGGCTCGGTGGGAGATTCTAGCGAGCCTCGTGGGCCGCGTCTCCAGTTTGCTTCCCATTGTTAAGCTATCTAGGTTGTCCCCCGCCACATCATTACCCCGGACTTTCTTTGATTGCACTTTCTGCGTCTCTCAAATTATCACTGCCGCTGTCACTGCTGCTGTCATTCCTGAGGTCACGGCCACTGAGACAAAGCCACCTTACCAGCCAAGAACACGACAAACCAACAACTTTTTCGTCATGGCAAGCCCAGCCTCTTTCCGTGCAGTCTACAAGACCATATGGTCACAAGAGATCGATGTGGATGTCTATGCCCCGCCGCTTGGGGAAACCAACAAGGCAAAATGTCCGGTTGGTATGTATACTCAGAACCCTTGCATGGCGGGCCACACCAAAGGTCCAATGGAGCAACTTCGGATTAACAGTCGTGTGTCTAGTCATCAATATCCACGGAGGCGCATTCCATCTCGGCTCCTCCAAGATGGTCAACAAGGACCAAGTAGCTGACTGCCTCAGCAGAGGCTGGATTACCATAGCCCCTAATCACCGTCTGTGCCCTCAAGTCACGCTTCTGGATGGGCCGATGAGAGATTGTCGTGACCTCCTGGGATGGGTGTATGATGGTGGTCTTCAGAAGGCCCTTGACGCTAATGCTGATGGATCATATGCCGTTGACACTGACCATGTCTTTGCATTTGGGACGTCGTCTGGCGGCACTCTATCCCTTGCCTTGGTAAGTTCATGCAACTTAGTGTCTGCAAGTCATTACAGTTACCAGATTCGTCCATGCTAACCCATGGTCACTTTACAGGGCTTTGGAGTTGACCGCCCCGTTGCTGGTATTTATGACATGTACGGGCCTAGCAACTTCACCCACGCGTTCTGGGAGAAACCATTGCCGCACGTAGCAGCAAAATTGCCCAAAGGTCTCACACAGGAATTCTTGAACAAAGTCTTTGACGAAGACCCAGTGCCAATTCTTGGAGGAGTGTCACTGGAAGGTCAGGCGCCAGGGCCGCCCAACTTTGATGACCCGAGACAGGCGTTTGCGATGACACAAATAGCCACCGGCAATGTCATGAACACAATTGTTCCTGACAAGAACTGGGATGCGGTCGACCCCATCAGAAACATCACTACGTCTTTCCCGCCGACTTTCATCGTGCATGGACAGGCGGATACTATGGTGCCCCTTGAGCTTAGCCAAGATTTGATCAAGGTGCTGAAGGAAAAGGGGGTCAAATCTGAATTGAGGGAAATTCCGGGCGAGGAACATACGTTTGCCGCCAAGATGAAGGTGGGATCCCAAACTTGGAATCTTCAGAGAGAAGGCTTTGACTTTTTGGAGAGCTTGGTCAAAAAGTGAGCCAGGGGCAAAAAGGAGTTAGTTGAGCGGAAGCTAAGGTGGTCAATATGGAATGGACTCATCTGGCTCAAAAACTAACTACATGAAAATTGCAAATTCGATTGAGAAATGTGGTTGGCTGCGCCAAGTGAGACTTTCAGCTTCCTTTGAGCCGTAAATCATTCAAACTGTCAGTCATCGAGTTCATGCATGAAGTTCAGACTATACGAAACTCAATCGTGAATTCGGATGATCCGTACGTGTGTTTGTAATTGTAGTGTGTCTCGGTCGAATTGACAGCGGGTAGTAAACGACGCAAAACCTGACACGCAAATCCAATACTCGACCAAGAAGAGAAATACTATGGATAACATAGTGCATCAGCTGCACACTTACGTGTCAAGCGTGACAGAAACCTAAGCCACCCACTCTTTCATGTGCCGGTCAAAACGAGTTAGCACCATCCGGGGTCCCCGCCACCCTAAAGTGTTGAAGAAAGTCTGGGGTGCAGCCGGGAACTCCGACCCATGCCCGGATCGATCCCGGTTCCAGCGTTCGCCAGGAGTCCTCAGTGCAACTGTAAAGTCGGTCAAAGTTTGATATAACCCTCCGAGCCTACTTTATCCATCAGCCCATCTGAGTTCTGGCATCGACTGACAGACATCCCATCCCATCAACATCCTCAAATCGGCAACCTGAGTCACCGACATCCCGTCTTTGACAACTTCAGACCTCTTTGCCACCCCTGCCACTGTGCATTACGCTGGAACGTAGGCACATTTCCGAACCAGACTCCGGGTCGGCGTAACTCCATCGCCGACAGAAGCAACCCAGCAACGACCAACCGGTCGTAGAGTTCTAATTCACAATGGACTCATCACCTACTTCGCCTCGCGATGACATTCGCAAGAGCGATGTTATGATCGACAAGGTCGACGTTCAGCACAATGAGGAGGCTTTGCGTGAGGCTGATCGCCACATGAGCCCCATGAAATGTCTTTGGGACAACCCAAAGGTGTTGCTGTGGACTATCTACGCCAACTGTAAGTAATTCTTCTTGATGGAAAACTTGTCAACTTAACTAACTCTGGGAATTCAGTTGGCTCAACTTTGATTGGTTTCGAAAACTTGGCACTCTCAGTATGCTTGGCCATGCCGGCATTCCAGTAAGCCCCTCAAACCCCTGAAGAATACAACGAGTAATCACAAACTAACTACTGTGTTTCTTTAGGATGACCTTTGCATCTGAAGTCAATGGAACACTCATTATTCCCGCCTACTGGCAATCTGCTTGGAGTGCGATGTACAATGTCATGATGTTGTTTGGTTCTCTCTTCGCCGGTTACATGCAAGATTGGTTCGGTCGTCGCTCCGTCTTCGCTTTGGCATCAGTCATCGCCTCTGCCGGCATTGCCATCAGCTACATCTCCGTGACACCACCGGAATTCTTGGGCGGCAAGATTGTCACTGGATTTGCTGTCGGTCTCTTGACTTCTACCACGCAAACCTATGTTTCCGAGATTGCACCCCTGCCCGTTAGAGGCATTTGCTTGTCTATCAACACCATCATGCTCGTAAGTCTTATCAACATCCTGCAATAAGTATAACCTGAGGAACATAACTCTAACCAAAACGCAAACAGAACCTTGGCATGCTCAGTGCCATCGCTGCCAGCTTCTCCCGCGTTGCTATTATGGACAAGGCCGCCTTCCGTGTCGTCTTCGCTGCCGCATGGACATTCCCCGGCCTTATCCTCCTCGGTCTCCCCTTCGTTCCCGAATCGCCCACCTGGTTGGTCTTCAAGAACAAGCACGACGCCGCCCGCAAGGCCCTCGAGAGGCTTTCCGGCCCGAACGAAGATATCGATGCGCGCCTTGGCCAGATCATCGACAACGTCGAGACCGAACGTCGCCTGCAGATGGAGGCCGCTTCCTACCTAGACTGCTTCAAGGGCACCAACTGGAGACGCACGCGCATCATCCTCATCTGCTTCTACATCCCCCAGGTTGCCGGTGCCGTGCTGTCCTCCAACGCCCCTTACTTCCTCAACCAGACTGGCCTCTCTAGCAAGACTGTCCTTCTGCTCGTCCAGGTCGGTATCGCGGCTGGTGTCGTCTCTGCCATCGTCAACTCCATCATGATGGGCAGACTCCGCCACCGCCCACTTCTGTTCTTTGGCGTCTCTATCTGCGTGGCCATGTATTTTACCATGGGTGTCGCTGCCGCATTCCCCAAGACAAACGCCTCGCTCTTGACGATTGGAGTCTCGCTTGTATTCACCTCCATCTCCTACGGACCCGCAGTGGGTGCCTCCATGGCCGTGGCCGGTGAGGTCTCCGCTTCAAAGCTCCGCGCCAAGTCGCTTGGTATCGGCTTCGCCTTCTCCTCCATCGTGTCCACCATTTGGACCATCATCCTGCCGTACCTCTTCAACCAGGACGAGCTCAACATGGGCGGTCACATTGGGTGGATCTTCTTTGTCATGGGCATTCTCATGTTGGTGGTTCTCTACTTTGATGTTCCGGGCACCAAGGGACGCACGTTTGAGGAGTTGGATATCATGTTTGAGCAGGGCATCTCGGCGCGCAAGTTTGAAAGCCACAAGCTCAACCTGGGTCCTGTGGACACCAAGTGAGTTGTATGTGTGGCCGCGGCCCGCGGGATGTTACCAACAGACGCGTGTGTGTGCGTTTAGTCATGGGCCCTATCTCCTGTTTTGGGACGACTTTTGTTTTGAGTATCGAAAACTGTTTTGGTAGAGAACTGGAAATGAGGAAAAAAAAACTCTTTAAGCGGGTCTCGCCGCAGTTGCTTCAAAAAAGTGTCCTGCAATCGCTGAACATGAATCCACAATCGCTTGTTGATCAACCTTCTTTTGTGACAGTAAGTTCTGGACATCTGCACGTTTTCGGCCCTTCTCGATCGATGCAACACTGGCGGCAAAGCCGACGTAAACAAACCGGAATTCCCGGCTACAAGTGGAGATTCTGTAACCCCGCACAGAGGGGAACTCGACGTTAGTAAGCAGTAAAGAGTGAGAATGGCAGAAAGAGTTGACTCGAATTGACCGGATAGAAGGCATGGATGGGTCAGTCTAGGGAGCAGAGAAGCAGTGAACACCGATCCTCAATGTTCGTCTGATACAGCCCAGGGATAGGAGAGGGATCAAATCGAATGGAGCTGGTTCATTGATAGTATGCCGAGTTATGACTTTGTCTCCCTGGACCATCGGTTGCCCCTATTTTTTGTGCGCGACTCAGTCGCATTGCCGTCATCACAGCCCAATCCCACGTGAGGTTGCTCCTGAGTCAACTCCATACTATCACAAAGTGACAAAGCTCATGTTTTAATCTGTTCCAAGGTGAGAATGCTTGATTCAACAGGACATCCCCGAAGATCGGGAGACTAGGGTGTCGGCTGACCAAGCTTACCAATAGAGACACATGTAATTTGCTTGAAGAACCTCTCCCCCAGTCTCCCTCGATCCGTCTCCCTCACCCCCAAGCCCCCTCCTCCTAGTCTCTATCCGTAGCCTCTTTGCTGCCCTCTCTCCCTGAACCCTCTCCCCGGCGTTACTACTCTACCCCACAAAACATTCCCCGCATCTGCTTGCCGTCCGTCGTAGCACTTTGTGCGGGGGTGGAGGTCGATCGTTTGGAGCGCGCGTTCCCACGTTCCTGCGGCACCGGCAGCGTTTCGGATGCGCGCGGCGAGCACAGCAGGCGGGCTGTTTTCACACCTTTTTCCTGCATAACGCATACCCAGCTTTCCCATCCACCAAAAAGATCTCCATCGACAAACGAAAGACGGCGGATGTTCCGGTTCTGAAGTCATCGAACATCTGATTCTGGCCTGATACTTTTTATTCTACCTCAGTCTTGTTTTCTTATTTGTTCTTGGTTCAATGGACGCTGCTGCTGCTGCAGAGACCCAGCGGACGACGCAGAACTCGGGGATCAAGGTCCGTCGCCCCCGGGCCGCCCGCGCATGCGATCTCTGCAGGGCGAAGAAGAACAAGTGCGATGAGTTGTATCCTTGCACCTACTGCAAGAGTATGTTTGTCCACGACGATGATGAAATCTCTGCAGGCAAAAATGCCTCAATAGGAAGGGTTCCTAGGGCTAATCGCGCGAAAGTAGATCGGAATGCGACATGTGTCTACAAAGGCCAGGATATGTCAAGGAGGCTCTACACTCCAGAGTATGCGCTCCCTTGGGAACTTAACTTTGATCTTTTTAGCTTACCTCATCGGCACCTATCAGATATGTGAGACAACTAGAAGAGCAGGTCAAGAGCCTTTCCGCAGTCGCCGAGTCCGTCAAGGCTCAGTCGGTCGATGACAATGCCTCAGTCATCGCCAACGTCCCCGAGATATCAGAGGGATTCTCCCCGGACTGCAGCCTCCAGAGACGGCCATCGCGGAGCACCGCCGCCGGCTCACCATCGAACGCCCGGTCACGGAACGCGGCCGGCCAAGAGATCTCCGGCGTCAACCGGCACACGCGGAACGTTGAGTTCTACGGCAGCTCATCCTCCGTCGCTCTCCTATCACACGTCCAACGGACAGGAGATGAACCAGTCATCTCCCCGGATCTTGACTCCGACGCCGGGACTCTTCTCTCAAGCCTGCACAACCCGGCCTTCTCTTCGCCTTCGGCAGACCAAACACAGACGCCCGCAGCCGCCACCGAGCCGAGGTCGGCCGCGAGACCGGTGACGCATTACCCGCAGTGCCGGCACTTTCTCCAGAGCTTCTTCTCCAGTATACACTTTGTCCATCCGATTCTCGACAAGAAGATCTTCTTCGACCGGTGCGAGGAGCTGTGGTCGAAGCCGGACGTTGCGCGGGAGCCTTCCAGCTTTATTGCACTCTATTACAGCATATTGTCGCTGGGCGCACTCATTGGCGTCCGGGAAGATGAACCGATTGATGGGATTGAGAACCTGCAGTGGAGCCGGAAGTTCTTTGACGAGGCGAAGAGGCGGTGCGATCAGCTAGGGATGGTTACGGACCTGGAAATGGTTCAATGCTACGTCTTCTTGGTGAGTCTAGGGCTACACGACTGAGGATGCTCGACGCTGACGTTGTTGAAAGGCCAAAGTGTGCCAGAACGAGCTGAATGCTCACTGTGGGTGCTTGAAGCTGTTGGAGACTTGTTCTGCTGTACTAACTTCTGAACAGGGGCATACATGTACGTCGGTCTTGCCGTGAGAACGGCGCTTGCGATGGGCATCAATCGAGAACCCGGACCCGACGTCAAGAAGGAACCCGCTGAGCTCAGAGCCGAGTCAAGAACGTGGTGGTAAGGATGCCGAGCAAGGAGAGTCTAGAGAACTGCAGATGACTGACAAATCTGAACAGGGGTCTCTATTCATTAGAAACGTAAGAATACTAGCCGGAGTAAAAGTTCGGCTCGTGCCGAGAAGGCAGAAAGACATTCTAACTTCCCTCTCAGAGAAATGTCCTTCTCGATGGGTAGACCAGATACACTCGGCGCAGATTTATACCACAACCGACTATTCCCTGTCATTGGCGAAGCAGACACAGAATATTCCGGCAGTCTAGAGCTGGTAGACCCACCCTCATGCGCCATCATCAAAAGTATGGTAGACTACTCCAAAATCATCCGAAGCATCTGTTTGGGGATCTATCTCCCGGAGACGACGGTACCACGAACCGTCCACCTGGCGCACCAAATCGACCAGGATCTGCAGCGATGGGCGGAAAGCCTGCCTGAGCCTATCCGCCCTACCACATCCGTCGAGCCGCGCTCGCTAAAGAGCGTCAAGGAGGCTCAGTGGATGAAGAGGCAGAGGCTTGTCTTGACTATGCGTGAGTTTTACCCTCCGGTTTCGCTTGCGGTTGAGGCTTGGGCCGTATCTGACAATGCCATGCAGGGTTTCTCAACATAAGGATACTCCTCTTTGGGTCGATTATTCTCACATCAACCTCGGCGGAGCGGGCCTCCATTCCGGGCTCGCAGGAAGGCATTCACCTCTGCCTTGAGTCTGCGAAGCAGACCATTGAAATCATTTATCAGACGTATCAGCATCATGACTTTTTCCGCACATGGTCAGTACTTTCCATACTGTTTGTGATCGGTAAATGAGGCCGCCCTGCTAAATTCCACGGTCTCACAGGTTTTACAACACAACATACACTGTCTTCGCAGCATCCATGATCCTAGTATACGTGACACAAGAAGCGACAGAGCCCGAGGTGCAGCCTCTCTTGAAGTTAGTTGGCATGGCCATTGAAATACTCGAGACCATGGACGAGTGCGTTGTCGCGCTGAGGTCAGCCAAGTTATTACACAAGGCCATCCAGAAGGCGGAGAAAAAGTTTTCCGCGTCGACCCCCGCAGATCTACAGATTCCCGCGATGCCACCGGCTGATGCCATGCTCCAACTCAATCACTACTGGGGCCCGTTGAACATTCTCGACAACGAGATGGACTTTGGGTTCGCGATGCAGTTTGCGGACTTTGAGGGGACGAATTCGCTGTTTATGGCGCTCGATGATCCGAGATCAATGCAGTAGATGCCGATGAAATGATACAATTGAACAAAGATGACACATCTTCACAACCAGAGACTCCAAACATCTTGAAGCCCCGCACGAGCGTACTCATAATTACTTCAGCCACTATCGAGGTGTTGTTGACATTTGACCCTGTTCGGCCGATTGACCGGTCGTGTTTACTGGATGATCATACTCTTAATGACCAAGCCTTAACTATTATCAGCGAGACTGGGCCAACGTGACAACCCGGCGATGGTGTTTTGGAGAACTGCCGGTCTTTATTGCCACAAACGCGTCTTTTGGACTTTAAATAGCGTGCATATGACCCCGGAGATTCCCACAACGCTGAAAAGCCGACAATAATTGGGGGGTCCCTTTGACTCTCCGGAAAAGCCGAAGGTGACACGGAGCCTCATCGAGGGGCAAGCCGCCGCACACCACACTAATGCTGACAACTGAGGGGCGGTATGTGGGGGGTTTTGGAGAAACCGATCTGATCTCGCGGGGAGCCTTGCACTCTTGGAGGAGGGGAGATTCCGGGGTCGGCGAGATCGGTCGCCTTTGGCCGACATTTTTACATCATCACATGGGGAAGTGTGGTAAGCTAGACGTCGGAATCCGGGGTTCACGATCTTTTGTAGCATGGGACAATAACAATTGCGATCCTTGAGAGTTCTGATCTAAAAAGCCAGAGCTGCCATTGAGTTTTGGGTCGACATTCTTCAGCAACTGCAACACATTCTCTAGCGACCTCAAGATCGAACGAGTAATCTTCTCTAACCTGTCACCTTCAGGGTCCCGAAACCACCTTGTCAGATCTTCAAATTACCATTCACATTCACATTCGCCACCATGGGTTCTCAGGTTGACGACAGAGATTTCACGACTTTGCTGTCTGAGCTCACGCTTGAGGAGAAGATCACTCTCCTCTCTGGCCGTGACTTTTCCACGGCAGCAGGCGTCGCTCGCTTGAACATTCCTCCCATCAGAGTGAGCTTGTCCCAAGACCCTATGGCGCAAACCGGGCGCAGAAACGAAGAAGCGAGCTGACATTCCCACCCATAGGTAGCAGATTCAATCGCCGGCGTGCGCCCCTCAGGGATCACAGCCGACCTCACGACAGCGTGCTTCCCCAACACAGCCTGCCTTGGATCGACATGGGACGCCGAGCTCCTCGGCCGCCTGGGCGAGCGCCTCGCTCACCAGGGCCGTGAGAAGAGCGCTCAGGTCGTCCTGGGCCCGACGATCAACATCCACCGAGACCCCCGCGCGGGACGCAACTTTGAGTGCTTCAGCGAGGACCCGTTGCTGTCTGGACAGTTGGCGGGTGCCATCGTCAACGGTATTCAGAGCCAGGGTCTCGGGGCCTGCCCCAAGCACTTTGTTTGCAACGATTCGGAGACGCTGAGACACTTTTACGATGTTGACGCGTCGCCCGATAGCCGACCGCTGAGGGAGATTTACATTGCTGCTTGGCAGCACTTGTTGCGGACTTCAAACCCTACTGGTGTCATGACTGCGTAAGGCTCTTTCTGCTCCTTCTGCGGATATATATCTGCGCTGTCTATGGAGCTTGAAAGTCTGTACTAACAACGATTTGACACAGGTACAACAAAGTCGACGGCACATTCTGCAGCGAACACGGTCCCCTCATCGAAGGCGTCTTGAGAAAGGAGTGGGGTTTCGAGGGTATTGTCATGTCCGACTGGTTCGCCGTACACAACGTGGTCGAGCCCGTCAAGGCCGGTCTCGACCTCGAGATGCCTTTCCCTGTATTCAGAGGCAAGAGACTCGCCGAGGCCGTACGATCGGGCCAAATAACCGAGGCGGAGATCGATGCCAGGGCGCTCAAGATGCTGGAGCTGCGAAACCGCACGCGGACCAGCTTCAGCGACGAGCCTGAAAGATCCGAGATTAACGAGGAGACGAACAAGATCTCCAGGGAGCTCGCGGCGAGTGGCATCATCCTGCTCAAAAACGATAACCAGGCCCTGCCCATCAACCCCGCAGACAAGCCCAAGGTTGCCCTCATTGGCGAGTTTGCTGGATCTCCCGTTGTGACTGGCGGTGGAAGCGCGTCTTGCACGCCCCAGTACCGCCACTCGCCGTTCAAGGTCTTGAAGGAGGCCTTCTCTGGGGAAGAGAGCGTTCGCTACCACGCCGGTGTTCGCACACGCAGAGTCATTCCCGTTGCTCCCACTGCGCAGCTCACAGCACAAGACGGACGCAACGGCGTCGACGTGAAGTACTACAACGACGACACCCCGGAGCCGATCCTCACCGAGTTCCAGGAGAAGGCCAACGTCTGGATGCTGGGCGAGTTCAAGGCCGGACTTAAGGTCCCTGGCTCTCGCTTCGAGCTTCTTACCAAGCTGACGCCCCAGACGACTGGCGAACACACTCTCGCGGTGCAGGCCACCGGAGATTTCTCCCTTGTCGTTGACGGCAAGGAGATTCTGTCTGGTCCTCAAAAGAAGATTGCCACGGAGCAGTTCATTTTCAACCACGTCAAGCTCGAGACGCGCGTGCAGCTGCAGATGAACGCTGGTCAGGCTTACGACGTCAAGCTCGTCAACAAGTCCTGGGATCACCTGGTCAAGGGCGAGCCCACTCCCTACGCGGCATCAATCGGCTTCGAGGAGCACCGCTCCGACGAGGCTGCCATTGCCGAGGCTGTGGAACTCGCCAAGGCCTCAGATGTGAGCATCATCTACGCCGGCCGCAACGAGCAATACGAGTCGGAAGGCTACGATCTGGAAGACATCCGCATTCCGGAAAACCAAGCGGCGTTGATCAAGGCCGTCGCTGCCGTATCAAAGAAGACCGTCCTGGTGCTGCACTGCGGCAACCCCATCGACATCAGCGCTGTCGTGGACGACGTTGACGCGGTGCTCAACGCCCACTTCCCCGGCCAGGAGGGCGCGCAGGCGACAGCGGATATCCTCACCGGCGCAACAAACCCCAGCGGACGCCTCGCGACGACGTGGTTCAAGTCGCTCGAGGATGCCCCCACCTATGGTGATTTCCCCGCTACCAAGCAGGAGGACGGCACCCACAAGTTCCGTTATGCTGAGGGAATGGGCATGGGATACCGTCACGCTGAGGCGGCGAAGCGCTCCCGCTTCCCCTTTGGGTACGGCCTTTCATACACCACCTTCAAGTACTCTGACCTCACGACGAGTGTGGCTGGGGCAGACAAGGACGCGAAGCTCAAGGTGTCTGTCAAGGTGACCAACTCGGGAAACCGCGCCGGAAAGGAGGTCGTACAGCTCTACGTTAACCCGGCAAAGGAGACGCCGGCCGCCGTCTGGCGACCGGAGCGCGAACTCAAGGCCTTCAAGAAGGTTCTCATACAATCTGGAGAATCGGCAGTGGTGGAGCTTGAGGTCGACGCCAAGATCGCGTGCAGCTACTGGGATGAGGCGGAGAAGGCTTGGAGGCTGGAACGGGGGACATATGGCGTCCGGGTCGGAGATCTCCAGGGTGAGTTCTCGATCAGCGAGGGAACGACCTGGGGTGGGCTGTAAAGAGTGAAGAAGAGTTCGGTTGGTGTGTGGCGTGTGACACGTAGGAGACGGACTTTGTTCTGGACCCTTGTCAAAGAGCCATTGATATTTGTAGTTTGCGTGCTGCGACATTGTATGTTAACCGGATACCAGTAATCTGTCATCAAATCTTCAAAGTGTCTAGCGCTAAATGTCTTTCATCTTCCCTTCCGGCAGGATATTGTCCCGAGGCGGACCAACGTAGACCACCAAAGCTCAAGTGAGACACTAGGTAGGTGGTGCTGCGTACGCGCCGTGCCGGCTCCCCTCGATCCTGATCGAAGTGATGATTCTCAACATTCTCACTCAGCCATCCCAACCTGATGTGATGGGATTGGAGCTTGAATACATGACCAGCGATACTGGTGATCAAGATATCAGTCAGCAGATCATCCAATTGATCAACGTTTACGGAGTACTCATCGGGAGATTTCGTCCACTAGCACTCACACACAAAAGTAAGCTCGGCCGACGTCTTGCGACCGGTACCCGAACAACTCGGTATCGGTCCCCCCATCACCGAGTAATGAACGACATCATCAATCACCGCAGAGTAAGGTATTTGATCCCATCTTCAGAGCTATGCGGCCATGAGAAACCCTACACCACACCACTTCATCGCCAGAGTCCACGCGCGCCAAGGGGTCAGTGCTTGCTTTGATATTTGCACTCAGTGAACGGGACAGGGCGAGAGATGATCCTCAAGACAAGACCATCCGGCCCGGATTCGGGACCTGTATGCTCGGAGCGGGCGCCAGATCTACCTGCTTTATGATAGCACAGCCCGCTCACGATCATGGAAGCTCTGGTCCGGTCTCGTTCACACATCATCACAGCGAAGAAATACGTTTTTGGCAAAGACGAACCTAATGAACCGCGGGCGACTCAGGCGAAATCCACACCTAAACATGACCTAATCTTAAAGCATCGACGCCCACCTCGAGAATCGACACCAGCAATGATCCTAGTTCCACAAGCTCCCACTAATTATCCGAGACCTCTTCGTCCCATTTCGGCTGATTATTCCAACTAATCATTAAACAGCTTAGCCTGTTTCCCTCCATCGTAGCCTGTGCGTTGACGCCCCATCCCACCGCTTTGGGGCCAGTGCCCGGTTTGATTCTTGAATCTTAGGCATGACGGGAGTTTAAATCTCCTTCAATCTGCGATCCAATTGCTATCAATTCTA
Organism: Colletotrichum tamarilloi; assembly: GCF_030869305.1. Taxonomy (NCBI): domain Eukaryota; kingdom Fungi; phylum Ascomycota; class Sordariomycetes; order Glomerellales; family Glomerellaceae; genus Colletotrichum; species Colletotrichum tamarilloi. The sequence continues at coordinate 56,274 of NW_026849503.1, read as the reverse complement.
CCGCGCCAGGCAACCTCCTGCGGTAACACGGTAGATAAAGTAGGTACAATACTGGGAGGGGCAAGACGGAGGGGGATGGGTGGGGGGAGACAGACTTCAGATGATTCGCACGTCCTCGACCACAGAGAAGCTTGAATGTTGGCGGAGAGTTCGCGCCTGGTATATGCCCGTTAATCTTGTCCTGCAGTTGGTGGCATCACCTTGGAAGAGGCACGGATGTTTCCTGGCTTTGGCTGCAGGTGAGTGACTCTTGTCTTCCACTCTGCCCCTCCACCATAGACTTCCTATCCTAGAGACTCGCGTTCTTAAGCAAATCAAGCATTCCACGATTGGCAAATCTTATTCCATCCCATCATCTTGGATTTTCGGCTTTACACTATCGAAACGGAGTTTAGTTGCCTCTCACTTCATACCAACAGGAAAGCCCACCACCCTCATCGTCACTTTGGTTTCGTCTCGTCCCGCTCAAGCCTGTCTTAGTCCACCTTTTCTTGGTGTAACCGGTAAATTCGTACTAACTTGGAAGACGGATGGGGACGCCTTCTTTCTGTGGCGTATTACACTGCCCTTGCAGTTCTCTCAGGGCTGGATGGGACGCCTTCTCCGGGACCTGTTCGCTTTGACTTGAACTAACCCAAAGAGACTCCCAACATCGGATTAGCCTGACCATCTTGCGACTTTGATTGATATGCTGTGCCATCTGCCCCCTTTTCCCCTACTGTTCCTGGGTTTCATTCATTCACCCAAACACCAGAGACAGAAACGAGTCCCACAATAGTTCACGGCCAGGACCCACGATCATAACGCAGCCCTACGGGACTACGGGACTACAGGAACTGGATCGCAACGCGAATATCAGTCCGGCTCGCTAGCGGCCACCCCTGTCGGACGAGCGTGGCGGACCCGCGCGGCGATGATTGCACGGCCCCACGGCGACGGCCACGGCTCGGTCGCATCACGAAGTAGACATGGATATGGAAGTGGAATCGGACATCATTGAGGACGGAGGCGCGCCGGGGTTCGCTCCCCATGGGAAGGCCGTCATAGCTTGCGCGACCATTTCGGTCGGACTCGCTGGTCTCATCGTCGGCCTGCGGTTTTTCGCACGATTATACCCCGCGCGGCTGCTAGGAAAGGAGGACTGGTGCATATTCATCGCATGGGTATGTCAAGTCTCGAGATCACGGCCCGACGTCGAGGTGAAGGGCAGGTGCCAAGGCAACAAAGATACCAGGCATCTGGGGTCCCTAGGCATCGATAACTTGAACTGGGCTAATACCCTGGTTAAACAGCTTTTCTCAGCGGCGACTTCTATTGGCATGTGCCTTCGTAAGTCAATACTCACTCTCCAACAGCATGGTAATGGTATGACTGACATAAGCAGAGGTCAAGACGGGCATGGCCGAGGAGTTCTCGACTCTCAGCGTTTATCAGCAACAAACCTTTTTCAAGGTATGATAACTCTAAAATCAGTTTGCACGCAAGAATCCAGCTAATCACCCCGAAACATAGTGGGCATACCTCACTATAATATTCTACAACACTGGCCTCGCCTGCGTCAAAGTCTCGATCCTCCTTCTCTACCTGAGAATCCTTAGAGACCTCAATTACCGTAAGGCATGCTACGTGGTCCTATTTTTCGTGGTCTGCGTGTCGCTATGGACGGTCTTATCCTCGATATTCTTCTGCGTGCCCATTACCAAGAACTGGGACCGTGCCGTCACTGGCGTCTGCTTCAGCCAGGGCATTGCCTGGTTCGTCAATGCCGCTCTGAATATCCTTACCGACTTTGCGATTCTTATCCTGCCATTACCGATTCTGCCCAAGATCAAGCAGTCTCGCCGGCAGAAGATTGGGCTATATCTCATCTTTGCGCTCGGCTTTTTGTAAGTGGTTCCGAGTACTCGTGCGGTCAACGTATCCATCTGACCAACATCCATCTCAGCATCTGCGTGGTCTCCATCCTCCGTATACCATCCCTCATCGTCGCGAAATACTCTCGCGACCCAACATTAGACAGCCCAGGCATAGCAAAATGGTCCGTCGTAGAATTAAACACAGCCATCGTCTGCGCTAGCCTCATCACTCTCAAACCACTCGCCATGCGCTTCTTCCCCCGCATGCTGGGCTCCAACCGCGGCGACGTCGGCCGACAGCGTGGCCCCGGATCCGAAGAGATACCCGCGACCGTAGGTTCTAAGGAAGCGCGAAACGGGGGCGTGAAGCATGGCCACGCGCGGCCAGTGTCTGACGGCAGTACCATTCAGCTAAACCACGATACCTTTGGAGGGGATTCGGCGATGCATACGCAGCATACGGAAAGCTCACGACTTAGTTCTGCGGGGACGTCGGATCTGGAGCAGGGGATGAAGGCGTCGGCTGTCGAACTCGAAGGAGATTTGGCGATACGAACGGATAAAGCATGATTGAACATACCATTGTAACCAGATACCACTTTATTTAACGCTTTTGTATTTTAAGAAACGGTAATAACCATATTTGTCCGGCGCTAGCTGGCCGTGGAGAAGTTCGCGATGATCTTCTCGTACCTGTGCGTGTTGGCCGTTGGAGATTGCAATTGAGTGCCGTGATGTTTCTTGGCTTGCAGGGATCCGCGTCCGTTGATCGCGGAATCAGCAAGTCTGCCATCCCTCCTCGGACAAGCCCCTCAACTGCCCGCACCTTATTCGTACTACATCGAGACGGATTGGTCCGCTTAACATCGTGAGAGAATGCCATTCTGGACAAGATGGTGTTTAGTCAACACCAGAGCGATGACATAGGCTAAGACTTTCACCATCCGGCATTCCGCGTTAAGGTCAGAAGCTGCCCCTGGTCACGACCATGATTTAACGTTAAAAGCTCGTATTCACTCATCTCGCTATCCCGCTAGACCCGAAATTCCAGCAACATCCCCTGCTTCTCGATATTGCTTGCCTTAAAAAAACACCGAATCGCCCTATGGGTGCGTCGTTCAATGTCACCTCAGTGGATCACTCCCGCTGCAATGTGACAAGAATCACCACGGGATTAAAGATGCGCGACGGGCCTTATTGGGCAGGTGGGATGAACGACATGCCGTGCTCCTTGGCAAATAAGGTCTATGGATACTTCAGAGAGATGCGAAAGGACTTAATCATTCCACGATGGCCGTCCCAAGGTAGTCGTGGGCTCTCTGTTGTAGCATCTGCACGACTTTTACACTCGTTTCTGGATCGTGTTTCCCATCGCAGCCATGCGCGCAGCAGGGACAGCCATCGCAGCTTTGCTCTTCGGGGCCGCAGACGCTCTTCATCAATTCACACCCCGGTCTCTCAATGACACCACCAGTCCCAGCGATCCTGCGCCGAAGCGGTACATCGTCGAGTACAAGTCGCGCGCCCACGGTTCTCGCGTCGCCGCGAAAGTTGCTGCTGGATTTCCGGGTCTCCGTGTCGTGAAGCAGTTCGACTCGGACATTTTCCCTGCCGTCACAGTCGAGTGCGATGGAGGATGCAGCCCCGAGTCCGTGAGAAGTGCGCTTGACGACGGCGACGAGCCTGTTGTTGCAACGGTCTACAAGTCTCAGGTCATGCAAATTCTTCCGACCGTCGAGGGCGAATCGTACAGCGACGATGCGGCGGCGCTGAATTACTCCGTCCACGGACTCACTGGAGTTGAGAAGCTTCACGAGGATGGGGTCTTGGGCGAAGGGGCTATTGTTGCTATTGTCGACAGTGGTGTTCAGTACACCCATCCTGCAGTAAGTACTTCGACTCTAACCAGACTTGGTTGCAGATGATTAATTGAATGTAGTTGGGAGGAGGCATTGGTCCCAACTTTACCGTTGCTGGAGGCTACGACCTTGTAGGCGATGCTTGGCCTGATGCGCCAGCTCAGCCGGATGACGACCCCATGGATAGATATGGCCACGGAACTCATGTTGCTGGTATCATTGCGGGGAAAAGCGACCAGTAAGCAGCTCCAAGTTCCTACTTGCTCAAGAAGCACAACTAACTCTGATCAGGTTCGTTGGCGTAGCTCCCAGAGCCAAGTTGTTGTCATTCAAGGTATTTGGCAGCAGTGGCTACTCAAACGAGGAGACAGTTATCGAAGGTTTCCTCAAGGCGTACGACTCTGGTGTAAGATGATGGGACATACCTTTTACAATGGGAGATCGACTAACACTGCGCCTAGGCCGATATCATCAGTGCCAGTGTTGGAGAAACCAGCGGTTTCACAACCAATGCTCTCGCTGTCGTCGCGTCCAGAATTGTCGACAACGGCGTCGTTGTCGTCTTTGCTGCTGGTAACTCTGGACAGGATGGCCCCTTCGACATGGCAAACGGTGCATCTGGCGAGCACGTCTTGACCGTGGCATCTTCTGACCCGGGAGTGTTCCCTGCCCAAGCCTTCTCCGCAAAGTTCAACTTGAATGGCAACTCCAACAAGACCGAGATCGCCTACATCCCCGGATCAGGCTTCTTCCCGGACACCATCGTCGAGTGGCCCATCAAACCCATAAGTCTCAACTCTTCAATCACTAATGACGCATGCCTGCCTCTCCCAGCGAACACAACCTCACTCAACAATACTGTAGTTCTCGTCAGAACCGGCGGCTGCACCAACACCGTCAAGCACACTAACGTCGCGGCCTTCGGTGCCCGCTACGTTCTCTTCTACAATGACGCCGGCCCATACAAGAACGCCGTAAGCTCTAACCTTACAGGTCTCACCGGAGCCATCGAAGCAAACGCTGGTGAGGCCATCATTGCCGCTATCCTTGACGGCGGCAACGTGACCGCCTCCTTCGACATCGCCACGGCCCACTACGTTGGTCTCCGTAACGCAGGAGGTGGGCGGCCATCCTTGTTCTCCTCGTGGGGTAGCACCTACGACCTCGCCCTCAAGCCCGACGTCGCCGGCCCGGGCACAAAGATCCTCAGCACCTACCCTACGAACGAATACCGCGTGTTGAGCGGCACGAGCATGGCGACTCCCTATATCAGCGGTGTTGCCGCGTTGTGGGTGGGCAAGTTCGGCGGTCGGGCCGCGCACAAGGATGATCCGGAATGGGCGCGCCGCCTTATCGCGCGCATTACGTCGACTGCGCACGCCGTACCGTGGGCTGACTGGGCGACCACCTCGACTGACTATGGTTTCTGGGCGCCAACGACACAAGTCGGTGGAGGATTTGTTGATGCGCAAAAGGTTCTTGGGTACACTACCGAGCTCAGCTTCGACGGCCGCAAATTCGAGCTCAATGATACAGCCCACTTCAAGGGCACGCACACGGTGAAGATCACGAATCGTGGCACAGAGACTGTTACGTACAAGTTCTCGGTGCAGGATGCTGGTGGATACACGGCATACACCCCCTCTGTACCAGGGCAAACTCAGTTTGCGGTTCCTGGGATTCCTCTTTACGCGGACCTTGATCCTTTCAAGCTTACACCCGAGGTTTCTCTGCCCCAGGAGATTACTATCGCAGCTGGAGAGACCAAGTCAACAGAGTATGATCTCATCCTCACAATATGCCACCATGAGACGACAGCTGACGAGGAATAATAGGTTCACATTTAGCGTCCCTGAGGGGGCAGATGCCAAGAAGTTGCCAGTGTACAGTGGCAAGATTCTTGTCAGCGGTAGTAACGGAGAGGAACTTGGTATTCCTTACTTCGGTCAGTTTATTTCTCAACAGGTGCCTGATCTTCTTAAACTAATGAAACTGTAGGCGTTGCCTCCGACTTGAAGGAGACGATTGAAAACGTCTGGGACTACGGATGGAACAATCCTTATCTCACCTCTGGCGTGAATGCAATCAAGCTCGAACAAAAGTCAAAGTAAGTTGCCAAACAGCAACGGACGTCTACATCTGGTACGGGAGCTGACATACATCTGCTAGCTTCACCTTCAACCTCACCCGAGAAGCACAAGACTTCCCTAAATTATTCACTCAATTTGTTTGGGGAACCAAGGAGTTCCGCTGGGACGTAAGTCAAGATCATGTCCGGAGCTAGTATGGGAATGTCGAGCTGATGACTTGCACAGATTTTCTCAGGTAATTACAGCGAAGCCCAATGGTCATACCCTCCTGTTGTTGGTCAGAAGGGTTTCGTCGGCTCAGCAACCGCTTGGAACGGAACTGCCAACTCAGCTTGGTTTATTCCAGGTGAAGATAACGAGGACGACATTTTCTCCCTTCCTCTCTACTCGCAACCTCGTGCAAGGGGAGGCATTTACTACTGGCTCGGGCGATTCGCCGACGGTTCGCACATCCAGCCTGGATCATACAAGTAAGAGCCTATTCTTAGTCGATGGCATACCTATTCCTTTGTTATCACATAATCCTAATTCTTGTCATACAGGTTCCGTATTGCTGCCTTGAGGCCCTTTGGAGAGCCCGAGGTTGCAGAAGACTGGGACGTTTGGCAGACGCCCGCCATTACTGTGCTGCCTCTTTAGGCCACATGTGCCTCTGCCGAACATCTAGAGCTTCATGCTCTAACAGTGATTGCGATTGTACGGGTTCTGGGAGCTTTAACATCAAAGAAATCGATTCTATAAACTTCAAACCTAATATCATCAAACGAAATTCCTTCAACTCTGCTGCCGAGGAAGGATCTGCTCCCCGACCATCAGCATCGATTACATTAACCTTGAGTCTCCATGCTGATTTGCCGCTTCTTTTAGACGTGACGTGCGATGATGAAGTTGTGCTTCAAAAGTCTTCGAGTTTATGCACCTCATATGGCGGCACCTCGTATGGGTGCGTCCTGCAGCCTTTGTCAGCATCTAGTGCGCCCTTGAATCGCCCGTGGCTGGGCTCAAGTACCTTTTCAAGGCAGAAACTGCCTCTCTCGTAACATCGCGCCCGACGCAAAGGATCTCGACCTTGTATTCAGGCACCTGCGCGAGTTGATCGATGTTACCGGTGTGAGGGGTAGCTCCCGCAGCAGAGACAGGTATGAACTGGCATGTGCCTGGGCTCTCGAAAGCGACATGAATGTATTTGCCGTTATCGTAGGTACCGCCACCAGCTTCAAAGATGGCTGCTTTAGTGGCATCTAAATGAGAACCTGAGCATACGTGGCGATGTCAGCAACAGCCATATTCTTGACGTATTTTAGGCCTTAAGGCTCTACTCACGTGGCACGGAGTATGCAAGCTTGTAGCGATCCGCCATTATTGAGAAAATTTCGTATATCGGTATACTGGCGGGTGGAAAGCGTGGTAACTTTTCAAGCTGGAGATGGAATTGGAACGATGATGGAGCTGGGTATCAAGATGATATTCGTGACAAATCCTCCCTTTTCTGTTGAGAACTGACTAATTTTCGGTCGTAACTATCTTGTGTGAAATTTTCATTATCCGGGAGCTACCGGAACATCCTTATCTCAACAAATTTGTTGAAAATCCTGAAGCATGTCCCCGAACCCCTATGGGAAAGTGAAGCCATATTCTGACCCCTATGGGAAAGTTCAGGCGATGTAGTTGACGGATAGCGGGGCATAGCTGTGTGGGGTAGTTTTCAACCTGCGTGCTATGCCGAATTAGTTGATGACGCCCCAGTAAGAGGATGCTTGACTCGGCTGTGCCGACCTCGGCGGCGCTGAAGACTACATAAAGCGCTCCTTTCATTGGATCAAATGCTGCTCTAAGTGGGACAATTGCCGGAAACACAGTTACCCTTATCTACTGGCTCCTTGCGAGTGGAAGCTGGGTGCTCGAGACAAGAACCTTCTGAGCGTGTACTTCTGAGCGTGTGGCGGGCTTATCTGTAGTGGTGGGCCTCCATTCATTGGAAAATGCTACTGAAATGGCTCTGCACTCGCGGACCATCGAAGGTACTTAAGTACGAGGTAGTATGCTCACCTCAGTCTTGAAACGGATCTCGTAAGTCACCTATAATTGATTTCCTCTCCTCGGCTCGTTTCTCTTATACGCAACACACACTCCTTGACAATAGATCATTAACTCTTGCTTCTAGCCTCTTGCAGCAACTCCGAAGAGAAGGCCACCCGGAGACAAAATAGCAAGAGGCAGAATGGAAACGTTGCCGCATAACCTCCCATGCCCGTCCGGCGCCTCAGTCAAGGTGTCCGTCCTCAACAACTGTTTCCTTCGCGGAGTGCCTACAGCGCCTTATGTTGAGCCTATCATACCTGGGCATGGAACATTCAACGACCTTCCATGTCTCGTCTTCCTGATCGAGAGCTCTACCGGCAGGAAAGTCCTCTTCGACCTCGGTCTACGAACGGACTGGCACAAACTCAGCCCGGTTTCGCTATCAGAGATCCAGAACGACGAGATTGAAATCAAACTGAAAGAGGACATCGTTGATATTCTGAAACGCGAGAGAATCGCTCCAGGCGACATAGAGGCTGTGGTATTGAGGTGTGTATCCCTAATAACTTCCCATGTGCCTGATTCGGTACTTCTTTCTGTTCCCGCCAAGGACATCCTAATATGGGCTGAATATAGTCACCATCATTGGGATCATGTCGGAGATCTCAGTTTGTTTCCCGATACTACACGAGTTGTCGTTGGCCCGGGGTTCGTAGATGCTTTCCGTTCAGGTTATCCCGACGATGATCTGGCGCCACTGCTAGCCAGCGACCTGAGGTGAGTTGATGTATAACATGTCCAAAAGGTACTTAAAACGTATCGAGAGCTGAGAATGGTCAATATAGTGGGAAATCAGTGGACGAGGTCAACTTTGAAAAGGCCAGCTGTGTCCCTCTTGGTCCGTTCACAGCTTTCGATTACTTCGGTGACGGCTCGTTCTACATCGTTGATGCTCCTGGACACAGCATCGGCCATGTTGGAGCGCTAGCCCGGACAACAAGCAACCCGGACACATTCGTCTTCATGGGTGCCGACTCGTGCCATCACTGTGGAGAGTTCCGACCTTCTGCACGTCGCAAAACCCCGAGCGACTTTCGTCTTGGCTCGCCGACTTCAGGGCCATCTTCCCCTTGTCGTGGGCTGACGTCTGATGATCACAAAGGTCCTCAGGGCGGGCTTTGTGGAGCTCCATTCTATACAATTACGCGTGACCCTCGATATGCCGAGTATACTCATGACCACGGAGCTGCGGATGCAACGATTGCCATGGTGCAAGAGATGGACGGGTACGACAATGTGTTTGTTACCATGGCACACGATGATTCTATCCCCGAGATAGTCGACATGTTTCCAAAGACAATCAACGAATGGAAGTCAAAGAAGTGGCATGAGAAGGGTCGATGGGCGTTCTTGAAGGACTTCAAAGGCTTGGCTGACGCGACGCTAGGAAGTTAGGCTAGCACAGATCGTCTGGATTTTCCTCAAGGGAAGGGCACAAGTCAACCTAAGCAGAGTCTTATGTATCGTCAGTCGGCGAGAATGGCTTGATTATGATACAGAAACCGCGTTGAATGCGCAATGTAGTCGATGAAGGTAGCCGTATTACCATCCCTTTTGAAATCATCCCCTACAACTCTTTCCAATCACTGTGCCTCACACATCTTGTGGTACATACCCTTAGCTGCGATTATCTCCTAGTGTGTTCCCATCTCCTAAAGAGCGCCCCTGTGGAACACGTAGCTCAAATCGGCGACCTTAAAAGTACTAAGACGATTAGCCATAGAAGTCGTGGTCCTATCAATCTGCTTTACAGCATGAGCCAGCCGAGCGTGGGCCTCTCTATATCAAGAGCACCAGTCGCTTAGTCGAGAAGCAGAAATCTGGTGTCGCTAATCAGAGGCGCGTGCGGTTGCAATTTATTGATTGGCCGCCAGAGAGCTGTGCACCTTGGATCCATCAGGCGTTTCGAGTCCCCACGGGAGGGAGCAGACAAAGTCCCTTCCCTGACCCATTCAGACTGATAAGTGTTGAGCCTATGATGAGTGGTTGGAAAGCAAAATCGATGAAGTAAGTTTACCGGCGGGAAAGTCGGCAATCAGTTGAAGAGAAGTCGACTAAAACGAGCGTGTTGATACTTGCATCATATCGAAATATGACGGGGAGAAGGAAATGACAATTTTGATGACGCCAACAGTGCAACATGACAACAAGATTCGGTTTCTTAACAGCAAACAGTCGTGCCCCTGAAAGGTGGCCCCCGGGCTGCGAAATGCCTAGATTCCCGGGGAAGAGTCATCGCCGACAGAGTTTTCACCGATAACGGATACCAAACGACCAGATGTCCACGCGGCTTCAAAATTGGTACGAACATGGATTGCTAGTGGCAGCTTACCTTAACTACGGAGTACTTGTGGATTAAGTTTAATCTCCCCGGAGTAAGATGTTTCTCTTCGGAATGCAGCATCTCGGACGCCGGAATCTGCGGAGCCCCGAGGCATCGCGGCCGGCATGTGGCCGGGTGTTCGTCCCGAAATTTGAAGGCAGTCCGTGCCCCTGAGTCCAGAAGCTTTAACTCTTTACTCGCCATATCGGGTCCGGCCAAGAACCCCCTTTCCACACGGCCCCATTCAATAAGCTTACACCACATGGAGTGAATAGATCGGTGGCAGAAAACGCGTCGTAGGCCCCAAAGATCTGGCGACCAGAATTGCCAAGACCTAATTTCGAAATTGGCCGGATGAGTCATTAGTTGGTTTTAGGGAACATGGTGACGATGTTGCGGTAAGGATTCCACAAAGCCCATCATCAGTTGACAGGCCCGATTGTTTGAGCGGAGCTCCAGGCCATGATCCGGGGCCCGGGCATCGTGGGATCCCGGAACAGGCACTTCTTGAGCTCAACAATTGTTGGATCTAATAAGTTGAGCGATGCCTGAGTATGAAATGTTCATAAGTCGGGATCCTTTCCCAAGATTCAGATGAATAGAACACAAGCGATTCGACACCTTCGTTCAGCACCCGCCAATACCTCTTTCTCCAGTCAAGATGATGGTCACCCAAGAACAAATCACGAGCTTCATTCTAGCGCTAGGCCTAACCCAAGACAAGGCCTCGCAGATACATCAGCGCAGTGTGACCGGTTGTAACTACACTGAAGAGGTCTTGAGCAGCCTGTATCCTCAGAATGTCTTTTTACCCGAGAGTCCTGAATACTCTACTTGGATCAACAAATACTTCTAAGCCCTCTTGACGCACCCAGCTTCCCTTTACAATTCTAAGTTCCAAAGCGGCTCGCGGCCTCGCCTGAACGCCTCTGCAGTTTTCACCCCAGAGAACACGGAACAAGTTGCCTCTGGTGTCAAGATCTTCGAGTTCTTCCAGAGACAGTTCGCCATCCGAGGCTTGGGCTTTACATCCAACCCTGGAGCGGCCGGTATTGAAGATGGTGTGCTTCTTGCCCTGGAGAAGATGAACAACATCTCACTTACTCCGTCCAAGGATGTCGCTAGTCTTGGCCCAGGTAATAACTGGGGCCGAGTGTATAGCACGCTCGAAAGCCAGGGGGTCACAGTCTCTGGAGGCGAGCTTGCAGTTGTTGGCATCTCTGGCCTCTTGACTGGTAGTAAGTCAAGTTCCAAACCTCGAAAACGAGCACGATCTCCTACTGGTGAAAAATGATGCATCCTGACAGCGCTATCTAGATGGCTTTGGTAGTTTCCTCGGAAGCCGCGGATTTTCCAGCGCTGATATTGCCAACTTTGAAGTCGTTCTCAGCGGCGGGAAGGTCGTCACTGCTAACGCGAGTGAAAACTCCGATCTCTGGTGGGCTCTCAAAGGCGGCTCCAACAACTTCGGCATTGTTACTCGTTTTGATATGAACACCTTCCCCATTCCGAACGGAATCTTCTCTGGCACCATCTCGTACGACCTGAGCCAAGCCAACGCTGCCCTCGATGCGTTCTATGAGATCCAAAATGGAGCGCTGCTCGACGACCCACAGCTCGTGGTCACCTGCATGGAGATGATCATCCCCGCAATCAACCTCACTACCATTGACCTCACCTCTTTCACCGGCAAGGTCAACTTCACAGGTTCTTATCCCACGGCGCTTCAGCCTCTGATTGATGTCGGTCCCATTGCAACAAACTTTTCTCGCAACACCCTCACCGTCGAGGCATCCAAGGCTGTGACACCCGAGTTCTCGGCTGTTTATACCCAACGGTTAGTAGTAGATCTGATCTCTGTGTTAGAAAGATGTTGACGTGTACACCTTTTTGCAGTATTGCTCGCGGGAATATCAACATCAAAGCGGACCAGGAGCTCTACAATGAGATCTCTGAACTGTTCTTCTCCCACTACGCATCTTCGACTCTTGCTGACCACACCATCGGCCTTTCCTGGAACCCCGTCACTCCCTACGCCGTACAAGAGTCCAACAGAAAGGGCGGCAACGCAGGTGGCTGGTTGGAGGTCAACCAGAACTGTAAGTGCAACCACACTTTTGACATTGGCGGACCTTGTCCATTACACAAACAGTGAACTGATCAACCATTTGCAGCGCTCAACTTGAGAACGAGCTGGGGCAATGCCGACAACGACGCGGCAGCCCTTCAGATGGACGCTGACTTCTTGGCCAAGGCCACAGAGCTGGCTCGTAAGCGCGATGCTCGGATGCCGAATCAGTGGATGAACAACGCTGCGGAGACCGCCGATGTCATCAGCACTTACGGAGAGGGGAACGTCAAGAGGATGAAGTCTATCTCACAGAAGTACGGCAAGGAGGGAACCTTTCAACATCTTGTCCCTGGCGGTTATAAGCTGGGCGCCTAGATCATACCTGAATCCTGCCTTGTAGTCGATATGTAACAGAACAGTGCATTCAGTCTACTTCACTGATGAGAAGTCGCCAGCAGTGGACCTGCTTCTCTGGCTTAGCTTAAAATCGGCCGGAAGTTAAATAACGGGGGCTTGGTATCTCATGCCATGAGTTTTGCTATCCGGGCAGTACTGTTTGGCTATCCGGGCAGTAACCCACTTTTTGGACCAATAAGAGCTCCAAGCTACAGAGCTCGGGCCATGGCCCCATACCCGTACCCGCTGCACTTGCCCACGGGCCACCCGGCGCAGTTACGTAAGGCAACCGCAGGCACGTTCGGTCGCAATTACGTAAGGCAGCCGCAATTGCCCACGGTCGCAATTACCCACGGTCGCAATTACCCACGGTTATATATACCTATAGAAATAGATAATTAAGTAGGTAATTGAGCAGGCAATTGCTACTGTAGGTAATTGCGACCGTAGGCAATTGCGACCGTGGGCAATTGCGGCCGTGGGCAATTGCGACCGTAGGTAATTACGACCGTGGGCAATTGCGGCTACCTTACGTAATTGCGGCGTATATGCGCTAGGTGGCCCGTGGGCAGGTGCAGCGGGGCAAAAAAGTTTAGAGTTTAGACGGCAGGCTCTTATTGGTCTAAAAAGTGGATTACTGCCCGGATAGCCAAACAGTACTGCCCGGATAGCAAAACTCCATGCCATATGCTTAGCTAACTACAGTAATCAACATTATAGACCTCTTAATCTATTTTGAAATCGTAACAAAAAACGGTTGATACGCCTAGCTCTGCCATCGACTCTTGTTATCGTGCAGATTCTTTCTTGCATCATCAGCACCTTGATATTTGGGACAGCCGCGGGATCCACGATCGACAGTATCAGGAAGAGAGACTTTTAGATCGTACAAGGCTCCTTCGTCTCCATCTCGACGACCGCCTCCAACCTGGACGTAGCAGTCAGCTTGGGTCCCACTTCGAAAAACTCTAGAGACATCGCATAGGCTCGAGTACTGACTGCATGAAAGGTCTTTACTTCGAATCCCAAAAGCACAGCGGTCCCTGCCGCCTAGAGTGTCGAGAACGCGCTGGCGTAGGCCCGTGTTGTCGTCGACCCAACACAGCCAATATCCATATCCGACGACATCAAGCTCCGGTACTCTGCCGAAATCGTCGTCAAAAGGGTCAAGATTTAGGTCGTGTCCATGATGCTGCAAGGGTAGTCTCTCGACCAGCTCGGCGTGACACTCAGGCTTGTGCACAACCTCAACAACCAGAAGAACATAGGCCTCGCCGGATCCATCATCATGGAAATCGCCTGGCTTAGTGGCCCAGCTATGACGCCAAAGGGCCCCTTCCTAGGTATTTAAAGAGACCGAATCGCACGGTACCCGGTCTACAATGCCATTTCTTCCAAACGTTACTCTTTCCCTTTCACATATGGAGTCGTTTTGCTTGGTGACGGATATTATCACGCCCTCTTTACTAAAGCTAATGTTGTGTATTGGTTGAAAAAACTATGGAAAACCCTTGATAACGATCCTGATGCCTCTGTCTAAAGCTATTCTATGTGGAAAGACCTTAGGACGTCAGGAGGGAGGATTTCTGTCACAATCCTGCGCAAAGCGTTCCTCTTGTCGTCTCGAGAATCCTTGAAATCCTGCCCAAAGACAATATACGGTTGCACAAAAGCACCTCGGTCCGACCGGTATTCAGAGTTCTTCTGACTAAGACGGTTGAAAATAATTTTCATCCCTTTCACCCTCTTGGCCATATCCCAAGCCTTATGCATCTCGTCGTCTTCTGTGACCTCCTCCAACTCTTGGTGTGCTTTCACGCAGTAGAGCACAATAGCAGCAAGACCAGAAGCATAGGCTGTGGCGTATGAGCTACCCTGGACAATCTCCCCAGTAGGGCTGAATAGGCTCTCACCAGGGAGAAGGAAATCGGGGTTGGAATGTATATTTTCAGCCGAACTTTGCCCGTGGAGGGTGGCGGCGCCGATCTTGAGGACGCCGTCCATCCCTATGGGAAGGAATTCTGATGTCTGTGCCCCTGGGCCCTTGTCTGGAAGGGAGCCGAAGAGAATCACCTTTCCGCTGGCAATGGCTTGCTTGGCAAGCTTAACAAACGCCTCTTCAGCTTCATCGTTGGTTATACCTTTTCTCTCGAACGTCCAGCTCATAGAGACGATGTCCACCTCCATGTCCAAAGCCCATTGTAATGCCTACTTGGTCTTAGCAATTCCTCAGCCCTCACATAGCTTTGATGCAGGTGGGCTCTTACTTGGTGGCAGGAGGTGATCGTGAACTTCTGGTTCTCCACATGTCTTGAATCGTCCAGGCGGGCGATGTACAGCTCAGCCATTGGACAGACCTCCCGTATGCAGCGTGCCATGGCCGTACCATGCTCACATGGCCCAACAAAGAATTCCTCCTTGTCTGCGCGGAACGATCGACCATTTTGTTGGCCATGAAGGTCAGTCAACTTGGCACCGTCGTCTAGGAGTGCAACTTTGATAGAGGGCTTGTTACTGAGTTCAAGATTATGCATGAACTGCTTGAAGTTTAAGAGATACCCTATCCATGCGTTTGTGTCGGGCCTGTGCTGATACTTAATATCCAAGAGGTACTGAAGACCATCAATCGAGAGACTTACGTGCTTTGTTCGTGCCGTGACTGGCCTTTGTTCCTGACACTCATCCCTTCGTTGCCAGCTTCATTTGCTCCAAGGTCCCTCCGGTAACCGTGATTCTTCACCGAAATGTTCTCAATCTTGAGTCGTGCACAGTTTTGTGCGAGGGTTTCCTTAAAGTTTGGCTCGTATACCCTACAATCTTCTTCATCGTTCACGTTCTTGGTACATGTCAGCAGCAATTCGCTTGCGGGGACAGCATCTTGGTGTCATGGGAATGACTGACCTCTGGAAATATCTCAATGTTCAACTTTTCAAGCTGTCTAACTGTTAGTGTAAAGCTTCCCAGATCCACGCAGCACTACTTGCCTGTTGTAACTTGGCTAACCCTGGGCTACTGGCCCAGCCCCGTAGAACAGCTGTATTCCCGCGGGAATAGAAATAGATATGTTGGGCCTTCGGAGCCGCCGTGGCCACAGTCTCAGCGCAGATGTCGAACTTCTTCCATTTCCAAACTTCGACCTCGAAATCTCGCGTCGGGTTGGTACTGTCATTCTCGCCTCTGAAGGCTTTACGAATAGACGCATTGGTGTGTGGCTCCGGACCGTCGTCATCGACGTCGATCGTGAAAATTTTGCGTACGTTGCAACCCCATAGCCAATCAAACATGGCCCCGTAGGGATCGAGGGTTGGCAATTCAGGCTCGCCAACATCTTTCCCTTCGCTAGGACTGTGATTCTGATGTTGCCCATATCGCGCATTCGCGGAGCTCAGTCGTGAATTCCGGTCTTGTGGCTTCCAGTAAGGCAACTTGACAAAATCTAACACAGTTTCGAGACGCAGGCCGGACTGATTTTTTATTGTATTAATGTAGGCCTTGTCGAGCATGACGGACTCCCCTGTTAGGTTGAGGTAGAATCGCTGCTCTACCCGCGAGTTAGGGTCGCCCTCCAGAATCTTTTGCAAGGCCAAGAGCAGCTCTCTCAGAGTTGTGGCTGACGTACCTAATTTTGCATCCCAGTAGAGGAAGTCCATCTTCTTCGCCCAGGAATCATTTCTCTCACCCCCTAAGACCGATCTTGCATCTCCTAAACCTTCTGGAAAGCCAATGCAGCTTCTCTTCAGCAACTCTTCGGCCAGCGCTCGCGAACTGGCATTCTTCGTAGACTTCGCCTCATCCAAGGACTTTAACAATTTATACGCATTCTTTTCGCCCTTATGCTTCAAAAAGATGGAAGCCGGGCATCGGTCGATCAAAGCCTGAATGACAAAGAAGAGAAGATCATAGTCGATGTCTTCGGTGCCGTAGAGCTTGACAGCCATTTGCAGAGGAGTGTACCCGTTGCTCGGTTGGTTGCTGAACAAATCATCAGGGCAGAGTTGAAGAAGGGTCTTGAATCCGGGCAACGGGACGACTTGGTCGCTTTTCTTCTGACCCTTGTCGAATTTGGTGTCCACTAGGAGCGACTGGAGACATAACTGAGCCTGCTCGTGAGGCTTCAGAGCAGCTACAAGCTTCTTTCTCAGTTGATGGTCTTTTTCCAAGAGCCTTTTCACGTCGACCTGGCCGTGAAGACATTCGGTTCTCTCTGCAATGCCACTGATTTCCGTTCTTGTAGAATCAAGACCTTGCTCAGGATCAGCAGTCTGTATGGTGTCAGTCTTACTGGCCTTACTGGCCTTTCCTGGATTGATGCTGCACTGTTTTCGGCGTGCCAGGACCACCTTTTGTAAGGGGCAGTTGGATTTCTCGTCCTGGCACTCGGTCTTGATAGCATCGCGAATCTCGCTCGGTATTAGGAGGTTGATTATCCGAAACAGGATGGCTACCTGGGAATTGGCGGCTTCAAGCATTGGGACCTTTTGGTCTGAGTCTTTAGCGACGAATAGGTCGGGAGAATCGACTACCAAGGACTCGATGAAAGTTAGGGCGTGCGGTGGAAGGTCTTTCTGTTTCCTAGACAGTTCTCTGATTGTTCGATGGATAAGGTTCCGCTCTTCGTTATCCTTCTGGGAATGAAATTCGCCATATTTTGGGTGGTCGGCATCTGCCGGATATTGAATCCATTTCTTGACAATCCTGCCATGGTATTGGCCGACACGCGCACCTTCTTCGTCACTCGATTCTTGATCCGAGTCACGGATGCGTCGTGTCTTCACTTTGTCGCCTGCGAGCCTGCCACGCCTTTCCGAAGATTTGATGTCATTCGGTCCTCTGGTCGCATCGCCCGTTGCAACATCCGTCGTTGTCATAGTGTAGGTGGCCAAAGGGAATATGGAGAACCTCGGGTTTAGGGTCAGCTTTGTCTTGGTGAACGAGAAGGGATCGTGGAGTCTGCGAACGGCGCGGAGAAAGGTTTCGGCTCACTCAGCGAGGTGCCGGCTGTGAAAGAAATACTGCAAACAGCCGCCGGTCTTTGACAATACATGAGCCAGTTGCCTGTGTAATAGATTGCTCAGCGGTTCATGCTCGGCCGGAATGGGGTGGCAGGCGGCCATATTTCATGGGTATGGTGACGAGGCAGGCCTCATGGTGGGTGACATGTTACTGCAATTGGCTCTGCAATGTCTGCAGGCTGCAACATCCTGCGGAGTGACCGCCTCCAAGTCAAGGACTGATTATGGTCTTATCATAACGAATTGGTCACCGTAAGCAGAGGGCGGGCCGATCAAGAAGATATTGGTCGGGGGGCGGATATCAAGGCTCGTTTACGGATGGCTCCCCCACGTTCAGCCGCTCCTCGTGCTATTCTATGTAGGACAAATGACCCTGGTACAAATGTCAGGGGAAGCATACTTGACGGCGATATAACTCCAAGCTTGTTTGGAAGTTTTCTGTATTGTTCGAGTCAACAGGTGATCTGAGGTCCCCAGCAAAATGGCAACTCAGGACGAAAAGGACCCATTCGCATTCGATATACAGCTCAACACAGAGGAAGAAGGCCGCGATTTCCACAGGAAAAATGACGGGCACCAGATCCAGCGCCCTGATGTGGTCGATGATTGTTGCCGTGGCTTGCTTCTCCAGACCCGCGTGGATCGTATAGTCCATGGGCACGAGATCAATGGTTCAAGCCCGGCTACCTTAATCGTTTTCGGATTCCGCTTCCACGGCATTGACGAATACCGGCGCTTCAAACAGGCCACGGTCACCATCAACTTTCAAGATGAGAAGAAGCGGTCCGGGAACGACCCAGAGGTTGTCGCGCTCTGGCCCAACGGCGATTTCACTCTCGGCGAGCCAACAGAGGTCGAGGTTGAGGAGACTAGCGGAGGCGAGGCTGGCGCCAGCGTGACGGCGGGGAGCGGTATTCAAGGGGGCGGCCACCTCACACGGAAATGGGAGCGAAAGCTCAACCACAAGAGGACGGACCGATCGACCTTGACGGGATCTATTATCCTTGACATGAGCGTTCGCGATTATGGGCCAAACAACGCAGTTCGCCTGACTATCCGCGAGAACAAAACTGCGGCGTCGGGCATTGTCATCGATTTCCGGGCCGCATTACTGCTGCGACGCCAAAATTACGACAGTTTCCTGGGTACGGTCAAGCTGGAGGCCAAGGCACACTTTTCCTACAATGCCTTGAAGGGATTGCGGGACATCCTTGGTCTTTCGCCTGCCAACGACCCCGTCATCTTCAAACCAGGTGTGCAGTATTTGCGGCCACCAACGCAGGCCGCTTTCTTGGAGACCAAGCTAGCCAAGGAAATTGACGACGCAAATCTAAATGCTGACGCCCTCGAGGGCTTGGCTGGGGTATTGGGAACGACGGTTCTCGCGATTTCCAACTAGGACTATAGATTAGCCAGGTTATTGTTTCCCGTAGTCTAGGCGCGTTATTAAATGAGAACAGATAAAAGCAGAGAGAGAGGAACAAAAAGTGGAATAAAACAACGGGGGTCAGCCGCTGTAGGTGACTCTTCCAAAGACCTGCAGTCCAACTGTAGAAGCACAATTATTTTGGTACGAGATACCAAAAGATAATACTCGATTGATTGGCGTGGACTGTTTCTGGGCATACCTTCCGATGCTCCGGAGTGTGTGTGCCAGAAGCAGGCTATATTGACAGCCTGCCGCAGACCCTAGGATATCGATGCAGGATTCAGCAGGCATTGATTAAGGTCGCTTGACCCTGGTCGAATCTGGCCACTTTTTTGGCGCCTGACACAGTCACAAGGCAAGTCCGTAAATGACGGGGTTTGTTAATTACTTGAAGCAGGCTGGGAAAGACTCGCCTTCTTTTTCTGCAAACGACCATCATAGTGCTCTCCTCCAGCGCTACGCACAGTCAAGCATCAAATAGCTCAATATGGCAGAAGGGTCCGATACGAATTCCCATCAGAGTTTTGATGACGACGTTGAAGGGGTCGCTGATGAGAATCAGGAGCCATGGAAGTTCAGGTGAGTCGCTGGCAGGGCAAAAAGAAGGCGGCCGTTGACTTGCTAACCTGGATCAATCAGAATCTACTTTGTGGGATTTCCAAGCGAGATCGCTGACTCTGAAACCATGTCCGTGGTTGAAATGATCCCGAACCTCGTACCTGAGGCGAGGGTTTATCAACACAATATCTTTCGCCATGACGTCGTTTCAGAGCTGCAAGATTTGAGCTCGGAGGACGAAGATGACAGAGAGTCATTGGCAGTTGATGAGCAGCGAGCACCTGACGGGCCCGAGGAGCGTGAAAGGGACAGAGATGGCATCCCTGCCTCCTTAGTTGGCCCAAGGTTGATCAGCCCAAAGTTAATCAGCGACATCAGAAATCCCGACACAGGGAATTCTGTGAAAGAGGCGAGGATGGCTTCGATCGAGAAAGAGTATGATGAGCATATTGCCACCACTGACGATGCAGCATCCGTTGAGAGTCAAGTGGCCCATCCATTTTACTCGCCGGCCTGGATTGAAAGCGAGGCATTGGAACTTCTTATTCGGATCCAGAAGCATGCGCCACAGGAGGCGATTAAAGATCGCAATAGGGTGTTGTTGGCCGGTTATGGCTTTGGTGGGATTGTGGTCAAACAGGTATTGTGTGCCAGTTATGAACTCTTGCAGAGTTGCTAGATACTCATTTTAAGAACTCTAGGCTATAATTATTGCCAACAGGACGCCTCGATTCTACGACGTTGCTCTGAACGTCGCCAGCCTGCTCTTCTTTGCCACTCCCCATGGCCCAACGAAGCGTGAGGCGCCAGATCACTCGACCGGTCGACTCGGGTGGGAAAATGTTCTTTTTGAGATGCTCAAAGCCACAAACATAGGCTACACCGGTCGACTTTCTCAGCTGCTCTCCGGCCTCGTAGATGCCGTGGCACAACTTTCTCATGTCTTTCGAAAGTTTGCCGTCAAGTATCCGACAACGGATTTCATTCAGGTTGACGGTGAATACACGCCAAAAATGAGCCAATCTAGCAACCCCGAGTTTGGAGTCCTATGGCCGATGCGGGGGCCTAAAGGTGCTGCAATGTGCGCCGTGAACAACTTGGATGAACTCGGGCTGCTTCGAAGGCTCTTCACACCTGACCATATACTCTTTGATCACGAGGGTACGTGTAAAAACTTTCCTGTTCTCATAAACCCTGCTGACCTTCCATCAGGATCAATTAAGGGCCCCCATGTAGCACCGCAGTTTGACATCAGCGATACTTATTTCAAGACCCTCCAATCATTGTCTTTCTCCCGATGGATCCTGCATGAAGCCCGAACCCTAGACAAGTCTGACGACTTCGACGACATGCAGGGTATTTACCGCCCGATATTGCAGCAGATTCCTTGGAAACAGTCTCGCGGAGGTTCGGTCCAGATTCATGGTCCAACGGGGTACGGGAAGTCGGATCTTGTGAGGCTCATCACCCAGGAATTCCGCGAAAGATCTTCTGTGGTCATCATTGATAACCTCATTAGCTCATTGGAAAGTCATCTCGGGAGCTTCTGCGGTGTCTTGGTTTCTACCGTCCACCAAATCATCTCACAACGGCCATATCTGTTTTGGCCTGTTAAGAACTTGATGGCCGAGATTCTCAGCCAGAATGCCTGGACGCAAGAAACCCTCACTGCCTTGCTATCATCAATCATCTTTTACGCCAAGAATGTCGACTTTCTGGTCGTCATCGCCGATTTCGAAAAATGGACGAGCCAGGCGCAGTCATGGTGGTTGCAGATGCCGGGTTTGGCCGCAGAATCTTCCGCCGTGACGTTTACTTTCCTTACCAGCAGCCGCGCACCAATAGATGGCTTCAAATCAGGGAAAGTCTATGCCTTTGACCTGGCAGCGAAATCCAAGCACTACCAAAACGCCTTGATCAGGACGAAGACAACGCAACTACTTGATCATGCCTACGGATCCAGTTTCCTCAGAGAGAGGCTTGCGGTGAATGTCAAGAAACAGATCATTGACTCGGCCACGAGTTTTGAGGGTTCCTTCTCTGCAATCAGCGCATACCTGGTCCACCTATTCCAAAGCTTTACCATCAGCTCTCCAGAGGCGATCGAAGCAGACATTGCAAAGAGTCCGAAGAACGAAAGATTACTTTACGAGAAACACATAGAGATTCTTAGCACCCAACCCTCTTCCACAGTTTCTTGGGCGAATTCTGTACTTTCCTGTCTGGTTCTTGCAATGCGAGATTTTCGCATTGAGGAACTTGCCGTGGCGGTAGCCATCAATCTGCGCCGTTCAACCATCTCCCAGATTCAGGGAATGGTGTCCATGGACATGGAACGAGATCTTCGCAGTCATCTAGGAGGACTTGTAACCGTCGAAAATTCCTATGCACGCATTACCAGTCCATTAGCCAGAGAAGTCTTATCCGAAGGAAGTTTGCGGAAAGGTCTCGAGAGAACAACCCACGAAGGATTCGTCAGACTTTGTCTACACTACCTGAAGGTAGTTCTTAGTGGCGACGAACAACATATTTGGGACAAATGTCTCAGCCTGGCATTGCACAGAAACAACTTTCCAAAGCTTGCAGACATGGAGCCCGTCTTGGAGTTTCTGGATTATGCCTGTCGGTTCTGGCCCTCCCACCTTCTTGCTGTCGAAGATCCCGATAACGGGGTCATAGAAGAAGTCATCGCTTTCTTCAGAACAACCAATCTCTCTCGGAAGTGGTTCCAGCTATACTTGCTATTCACTGCCCGCCATTCCCGGTCCGACATAGCAAGCGATCACCAGTCATTTGGAGAAAATCCTGTACCACAGTCTCTGGCACAATCTCTTGAAACAAGGGGTTTAGCTAAAGGGGAATTTCTGCCTGCTCATATGGCTGGCTTTGTTGGTCTAAAATTGATCGTTCCCGCCCTCCTTGAAGGTAATGGAAGTCACACGGACTTAGAGACGGTTCATGTCCGGCACGGCTGCACGGAGCATGCTATAGTTGTGTGGGGAAATGAAGCTTGTTCCGACTTCAGTGTGCTATTTTGAGCAATGACACGAAGGCTGCGGAAAAACTATTACACAATGACCCAGAAGGAATGCCTCGGTGCTTTCCTCTTCATGTAGCAGCATTGGCCGGCAGTACCCATATGTTTCAACTTCTTTTCAGTGCCTTAAAGGACGCCACGCAAGCCGATCACGAAGGGAGAACGCCGCTTCACATGGCAGCTATATGCGGTCGGACAGATGTTATCCGACAACTCTTGGGCATGGGCGTTTCCGGTGAGGCACCGATCAATGCCAGCGCCGCTGAATTGCTCGATGTCAAGGATATGGGTTTCCACACAGCCTTGACAGCCGCAGCCAAGATGGGAAGTGTTGATTCAGCGAAGTATCTGGTAGCGGTTGGGGCAGATCTGACGGTTCAGGATCGAATTGGTCAGACGACCTTGCATTACGCAATCCCGAACTGCCCGCAAGTTGTTAACAACATTGTCGTTCGTGATAAGTCTACGCTATACATCAAAGATGTACATGGCTGCACGCCTCTGCATGTTGCTGCCCGTTGTGGGAGCGTGGAATCTACGACCTTCATTGTTGACGCTGCACGAACATACGATCGTCTGCTCGAAGTAGTCGAAGCTGCGGACAACATGGGCTTGGCGCCGCTCCATTACGCCGCTGAGAGGGGATTCACAAATGTGACTAAGATCCTCATCGACGCGCAAGTCAATAGTATTGCTTCAGCCGCTTATGCTAGGCGAGCTGCGAAATTAGCTGCAGCACACGGTTATCTAGAGACAATGAAGTCTATAGATGGAGGCACCTTGGAATACGGTGGCGAATTGCTTTTGGCCGCATCACGCGCAGGCCAGCTACTGATAGTCCAGTATCTTCTACAACAAAGCGTTTCTCCCGATGGACAGGAAGATGCGAAGCAAAGACCAATCTCAGTGGCCACAGCACGAGGCTACAACGAGGTGGTACGCACCCTGTTACGGCACAAGGCAGATATCAACTTGGGAGATTCAGAAAGGCGAACACCTTTGCACCACGCCGCAAGTTACGGAGTATACGATGTCCTAAAGACGCTCCTAAACCACGCTAGGGACACCACCGAGGCAGCGAACGTCCAAGCTCGCGATTACTCCCGGTTCACGCCGCTTCACTTTGCAGCTCAAAGAGGCCATACCAGCAGTGTAGAGCTGCTCTTGGAACACAACGCTAACGCCAATGACCGCTCCGTCTCGGGGGACACGCCACTTCATCTCGCCACTGGGAGTCCGAGAATAGTCGAAGCCCTTTTAAAGGTCGATGCAGATGCGAACGCCATCAATCAACTGGGCCAGACACCACTTCATATGGCGACGCGCAGGAAATGCCTCGAATCCGCACAACTTCTTATTCGAAAGGGCGTCGAAGTTGGCATTGCCGATGAAGACGGAAGACGGGCGGTGTATCATGCCATAGAGCAGAACGATATCCACATGGTGGAAGAGCTCGTAACGAATGATGTCAAAGCAAACGATATCAATGAAAACGTGAAAGGATCGTGGGACAACCTGGAGCTGGCAGTGAGATCTTCTGCCCTGGAAGTCCTTGAGTTTTTAATGGGCGATGATGAAGATGCAGTACAGAAGACGGACGACGACCGTCATTCACTCTTGCACTATGCTGCCGAAAGGAAATCAGTTGAAGTTCTGACTTTCCTCATCGACCGTGGAACTGAAATTGACAGCCCTAGTCGCTGGGGGAGAACGCCACTGCATTGCGCAGCCTATCATGGCCAAGTTGACAACATGAGAGAGCTTCTCAAACGCGGCGCTGACCCTGAAAGGGCGGATGAGTCCGGTGATATACCCTTGCACCTGGCTGCCGATCAAGGGTATGATGCAGCCGTTCGCATCTTGCTCCACGCAGGTTCACCTATCGATGTACGAGGGGTTGGGGAACAAACACCACTTTTCTGCGCCACCAGCGCGAATCATTTCAACGTCGCCGAAACACTTCTCAAGGCCGGCGCCGAAGTCAATTCACAAGACGAAGACGGCTGGTCTTCACTACATGCGGCGGCAGGTGACCTGGGCGCTTCCAAGCTGCTTTTGGAGTCCGGGGCCGACATCAATTGTCAAAAGGCAGACCTTTGGGCCCCCCTTCACTTAGCCGTATTCTGGGGTAGCGTCGAGGTAGCTGAATTTCTCCTCAAGAGTGGTGCCAACCCCAACCTCACCAATGCCGACGGAGACACACCCCTGCATGTGGCCCTCAAAAAGGGTCAAGCTGAGGTTGTGAAGATCTTTTTGAACCACCGTGGAAGCAACTCTGTAGATGTGGACAAACCGAACGCCGATGGGTTCCATCCCATCCACCTGGCATCCAGAGAATGCAATAGCGACATCGTACAACTTCTCTTAGATAAGAGAGTGAATTTCAGAACTAAGATAGGTGGCAACCTATCTTGTCTAACTCTTGCTATTCAAGCAAACCGACCTGAGAATCTAAAACCGCTGCTTGGCAAAGACAATCCACTGGCTCCTGGTCAGGGTTGGGATCCACAGGATTGGACAAATGCCTACTGGGAAGCTATATTCAGAAACCGGGTCGAAAGTGTTTCTATCTTGCTGAGCAAGAGCCCTGGTCTGAAAAATGAGATGAATGAAGAGGGCCTCAATGGTCTCGAGGTGTACTTCGACAGCTGCCAGAGCCTCGAAGACCAGGGCAACCCACTGGCCGTCCTCTTGGTCAAAAGCGGCTGCAATCCCTGGACCAGACGGCAGAATGACCAGAAGTCCATTTTTGAACTTGGTTTCTCGACCCAGTGGAGTCGCCAGCACATGGACTTTGTGGATGCTTGTCTCCAGTGTCTTCCAGGTGACCCCCAAGAGGCCGGGCTGGGATTCAAAGAACTTCGAATCGCTACCGAGATGGATAGGCCTGACCTATGGACGAAGCTAAAGTCGATGCTAACACAATTCGAGAGGGAGACAGATTCCGATGGGTGGACTCTGCACCACTTCTTGTATCAATGTGCTCCCAGGATCGCCCTTGGAGAGTACCAGTCGAGAGCCCCGCAAAGCCAGACCAAGACGCCAACAGCGCTCATTATACCTCCTATGTGGAAGAGAGGTGTAGAAGTTAGTGAGTCGCGCGCGCAGATCCTCCAAGGGGGTTTGGAGGTTTTCTTTGCAGGTGAGTGATCCGTCCTGATTTATCTGCTATTTCTATATGCCGTGACTTTGATATTTCCATTGTGATGCTAATCCAAAACAGCATCTCACGACGAGGAAAACGACCCGTACAACATTTGTATCAGGGCAAACCATCCTCTATCGCCTAGGAAACTGGGATTGGCATATTTTGAGCTATCAATAGAGGAGGCCTTGGAGGTGTCCACGTCCGAGTCCAAGCCAGACGATCTCGAACAGCGGAACAGAAAGTCAAGTAATCCAAGCGAACCAGAAGAGCCGGAGACAGGCTCTAACGGCTCTGCGAAATCTGACGCGACATCAGACACTTCCCCGTCATCGGAAGCTACGCCTGCCGACCCAAGCGTGGTCATCGGCTTGACTGGCGAGTTCTGCGACATGAGGAAGGCACACCCCGGATGGTATTTGTGGTCGGTGGGTTACCATGGAGTCGAGGGCAATGTGTATGACGAGGACTTTTCTTCCGCAAGTCATATATTGGGACGAATCTATGGGCTAGGCAGCACCGTGGGCTGCGGGGTCGATTACGAGAACCGCGAATATATATTCACTCTCAATGGTCAAGTCGTTGGTACGTTCGACTCACCATTCTTTCAAGATGCGGCGATGACAGCAAAGCTGATGAGAATATCACATAGACCGGTATCCGAGTAAGTCCATATTTCGAAAGTTGTATCCCTCGATTGGCCACTGTGACGGAGCCGCAAAAGTGAGGGTGAACTTTGGAGAGACAGACTTCATGTGGGCCGGTGCGAAGGAACTCCATGCAAAGGACCAAACCATCGTGCCCCCAAAATTAGAGAGGACACAGACGAGTCGAACTATGTCGGTTGCTGGCGCACGAAAGTAGCGCAGGTGTTGGTTCGGCATCGTAACTAGTTACGGAGTCTAGGACTCTGCGGGAAACGCGGCAAACAAAGCGTGAATATTGGAATACCCAAATGATAATATCATGAGGCCGTTCTATCATCCTGGAGTTCCCACGTGCTCCGTGTAGCCGGTGCCATAGGCCGTGGTTGTAGATTATGCTTGGTAGTGAAAAAGCTGGCCCAACATGAACGTCACCCGTGCCCCAATTCCGGTTGCGGCAGGACCTTCTTAAGACCGGAGAACTGTGAACAATACGGTCACAAGAGTTGCACTTTTCGGTCGCACAGCTAGTGATGCCGTTCAAACAGGTTATCGAGTTGTTTACGTTGTATATGTCAGTTGTCATCATCCAGTTGGATGGCAACATCAGAAAATGCGCTGAATTGATTTGGTTGTTTAGGGTTCGCCCGACTGCGTGTTCTTGTTTCAGTTGCTCTCAATTCATCCGCTGAGGTTGCAATCTTGGCGTGCCCGGTCAGGGTTAAGGGATGAGGTTAAGGATATGGATGATACTCAGGGATCGGGATGCTTCACACAAGGTAGTCATACTGGGCCTCACTTTGAGATAACCTTACCTTGACTCTCTAGCTCGGCCGGGATCATCAACGATTCGCCGCAGCCTCCTTCCCTTGAAGCCACCAACCACACAAATTCGCTTACGACGTCATGCCTTAGTACTCACGGGAACTGGGGAAACCAATAGTCCCAACGACTTCCAACAAAACCACATGGTCTCATTTCCCGTTCAGGCAACGACTACCATTTCAATCTCCTGATTCCAACTACAACACCATTGATTAAGCTTTGCCCGACTCACAACCCCATCCAGCACACACAAATCAGTCACAGTCACATACATACATAACATGGCCATCTCCAAACTACTCGCAATACTTAAAAGTAATTTTCGCCCCCCGGCGGGCACCTCGTGGACCGCCGGAGACGACGTGAGCGAATTCTACCGCAGCTGGGGCTTCACCACCTACCGCACCGCCTACGGCCCGGCCACCGACGTGCAGTGGCGTATCCTCCTGGACAAGATCCGGGCCCAGGTTGTTTCCGAGATAGACTGCTACGTTGAGGCCGGCGAGGAAGACGTCGCCGCGCAGCTCAAGTCCCTCTTCGTCCTCGACGCCCGCTCCGATGCCGCCCTGCTCGCAGATAAGTCCATGGACGAGGTGCGCATGATTTACAAGCAGGCGGCGGTGGCCAGTCGCAGCTCCGGCGACCCTATTGACAAGGATAATAACCAGTCACTGCCCCTCATGCACGACAGCCCTAACCAGCGTGCGTTCCTCCTTGCTGACGCCGAGGTGCTTGAGGGCGTCGACCGGGACCCCTACTTCTGGGTCAAGTGCGTCGAGGCTGATTTCGCCGAGGGAGATTTGGCCGAGGCGGACAGCGCCCCGGCCGCGCCCTGGGGGAGACATAGAGCAGTCAGGCCGTGGTCTGGCTGGATGAAGATGACGACCCGCAGCGTGGTCGATTTGTGTGCCGAGATGCCGGTGCGCGATCTGGCTAACATCGCGCCTGATGCGAGGGCCGCGGACGAGATGCCTGTGTACAACGGCGAGCTGACGGGGTCGTCGCTGACGAGCAAGATGTCGAGCGGCAAATGAGGCGATGGAAGGGGGTCCACGAGGATCCTGGACGGTGGGAGGTTTGGGAATGATAGATATGGATCATGGGATGGACTTAGATGACTGTTGAGCGTTGTCGGCATTCTCCTATGGCACTTGACGGCTTGTATCAACTCGCTATCCGCGACCATCGACTGCCACGAGTCCATGCGGACAATGACAAGCCTCAGCTACAAGTTTTCTTTGGGCAGCGTCTCCATGACCAACGAGATCTGCACCGCCGATTCCTCTTCATCGCTATTAAGTCGATATAACTCTGTGGCGAGAGACTGTGCCGGCAAGGAACTCGACGGATCCGTCCCTCAAATGATTGGATGATATAGTGGGTGGGATACAACGAGGTCTGCATCAAGGATCCCAAGGCCAAGAGCTACTGCAAAGGCGGGTTCTGATCCGGGGGAAAGAAAGCTAAAGTAATAGCATCTCGTCGTTTGTCTTGCGTCCTTTAGATCCCGTCAGTAAGGTGTTGTCAGCAATTTGAAAAGCTCTTGTTGTGCGTGATAATGAGCTTGACTAAAGTCTGCTATCGTGTCTTTAATCGGTCAACAGTGTGAGTTTGGTTTACCCAAGATCGAGAAACTCTGAACGTTGAACTCCCTGACTTGTTCTCGAAAGTTTCAGACCTGACCTGGGACAGACGAGCGAGGTGTTACGAGTACCCATGCTATTGTTGTGTGATGGCAACTGTGAATTTCCTACGTTCCAGAGATTCTGTAAACCCGTGCATTATGTAGTGACGCAAGCTGGTAAGATTGTAAAGCAGCGAGTTCAGCTTGCCCTGTATTAAACTATCCTACTTGAGAGCGCAACTGGCTAGTTTTGAGATGCTTCATCTACATGTGATGCGGTCTACGATGACAAGCTTTCACTCGAGGTTAAGTCCACAAGCTACAATCCTAACGCTTGGAGCTTTACCATCGACGCACACCATGCTGTACGGCTTTAGACGAGGACGGGAGCCACCGCGACATCCGGCGCTTCGTGAGACCTGCCTTACATTTTCACATTTACTCGCCGTGGATCTGCCCCTTCACTCGTTCGGCGTCTTTCGACGGAAGTTGAGCAAGTAAATCTTTGAGTTTCTCACACGCCGCTTGGATCTGCGGAGCCATATCCCAGCTCGGGGCCTGCTCTTTCATCGAGGAGTCGGAGTCATCGTCGTCGCCGGTGCGGGGAAATGCCAGTAAGGCGCCGATCCAGTCCAGACGAGCCTGAGAAAGCCACTTTGTGGTTTTGGGCTGGGCAAGCCATAGCATGGAGTTCTGAAAATCGAGGTATGTGGTAAGAAGCCAGTCAAAATCCTGATCCGGATGCGGAATGGGGCGGCAAAGCTTGTTCTTGGTTTCATCGTCGCTGTAAGCTGTCTCGACATGGGCGATGAAGGCTGCGCTGAAGACTTGCTGGCATTTACGGACAGCCTGTAACGTGATCAGATTTCCGTTGAAGACAGGGACTGCCTCGCGCTTCTCCAGTCCGTCCGCCGTGCAGTCGACAAAGAGGGTGTTTGGCTGCGGCTGGTAGCTGAACCCATTGTCGAACTTCACCTCGTTAAGCCCGATGCTGACAACTCGGCCCTGGCGGATAATGTTCGTGATCTTCTTCAGCTGCTCGAGCTCAGCCACCGACACGGAGGCACAGCGGAACATAGTTGGCCAGACGTCGTCGCTGATACGCATGAGATGTCCTCTTCCTTCCAGCCTAATCAACAGATCGCTCACAGATGTCACCGCCATGATGGCCTCCATCTGGTCAGGGAAACAACTGAGGCTCCTCGTGGCAAACTCGGCGCCTGGCTGACTCTCGCTGCGGTCAAAAAGCCACGAGTCCCGTGGCATGATCCACGTCAACTTCGAGACGTCGACTCCTCGCGAAAGCAGCCATAGGCAAGTGTCGATGCCCGTCTTGCCGGCGCCGACGATGGTAAAGTTGGCGAAGGGTTGCGATATCCTCGATAGTGAGTTCGGCGTCACAAAAGAGACGTCAGAGGCCACTTGGTACGACGGAGGGCCCATGGATGGCACCTTGACGCGCATGTACGTGGAGTCCACAATCCGGGTGGAATTGCCAGCTAATTGGAAACTCTTGCCTGAGATCATGGAGATGAACTTGCCGCCGCCTTCATAATTGCAGTTGGGGAAGTACTGGACTCGTCCAGACGGTAGGAAGTGCTGGTTCAAGACCTGGTCGTAGTATGCCAGGACCTCATCGCTGGTAGCCAGCTCATGTAGGCCTTTATTCCAGCCGACTTGGTCAATGAGGCCGCTGCCCAACTTCTTAGAGTTGACTCCATAGAAGGCGGAGGGCTGGTGCAGCCTCACAAAAGAGTAGGCCGTAGTCCAATGACCTCCGGGGCGGCTATAGCGATCGACGAGGGCCACAGTAGCTTTGGTATCCGAGAGCAAGGTATCGACGAAGGCCATTCCCATTCCGCCTGCGCCGACGACGAGGTAGTCTGCTTCGATAGATTCCGCCATTATGTTGGAATGAGATCCAACGCTGGAGAAGTAAAGTCGTCCTGTTAGAGGAGTTGCACTGAGGCTGCTGATGATGTGCTTTGCTGAGTTGCACCCTTTCGTTCTCGCCATCCACAAGTGTCGATTGATTACTATGTATATAGGTAGAATCCCGTGTGGAGTTGTGGGTGAGTTCCATCACTTATCATTCGCGTTCGGAATTTACCCACATTCTGGAATTAACTTAGAAGGTCGCATCGCTGATGTGTAGCATGAGAAAAATGAGATAGGTCTTGACGTGTCATTTACCCGCCGTCCGAAACCCCCGCGACGGAGATGGTACATGTAGTATCTCGGACACGGAACACAGGTCTCGGTCCCGTCAATATGGACAATATATCCCCCGGGGTTCCATACCTAAGTTGAGGTAGACATTACCTCGCAAGTCACTCTTGTTCTTCCTCGTGACAGCTGGTACTTGTAAACTATTTGACATGATTGCTCTGATCCTTCTTTCCAATTTGTAGGTAGCATGACTGACGAAAGTAGAATTGGGCGAAAGTCTTGCCTGGGACATCTGCAACATGTAAGTCAGCTCCGGATCCCGAACCCGAATACCGGTCGGCCGCACTACTTCGGCCGAGCGCGCCCGGCCGTACCCGGACTCTCGAAGCTAGATTGACCAAGCCACTCCCCGTGAGTTCCAATGTCGCCGCAGCTAGATGCCTGATGCTGCCCGCCCACAACTGTCGCTACCTGGGTCTTCTTCATACGATGCAGACCCGATGCAGCCCGAGTAATCGCCTTGTTCTGATCTTCGTGGGGTCACAGTTGTCGAACAATCGCGGATTACCCTGCGTCTACTACCCCACTGGCCAATTCGTCCACTCGGAACCAGGCCGGCTCCCTTGCAGATTGCAACTGCGGGCAAACCCGAGTAACCTTCAGACGGTAAGTGGGCTTTGAGTCATTTTGATGAGAAGACAGTGAAATAAAGCGGTATAGTGCCCACCCAGCAGTGAATCTGCAGATGTTTCTACGAATGTCTCTGCAAATGTCTACTAGGGCTTGTCGTACAGATGTGATGATTATTCATCCCATCGAGGGTCATAACAGCTTTTTTGAACGCCTGTGAATCCTTTTCGTTTGATCCTGGAATAGGTCCCCTAGTGCTCCGCGGGCCCCTCTAGCCCGTCTGCCGATTCCTTCTCTACATTCCAACATCTTTATGCCTTCCTAGTTCCTTAAGCCGTGGGCCATTTCGAGCCATGCCATCGCATGATCTTCCTGCTCCAAGTGTCGTGGTCCAGAGGGCAGAGCTTGACAATGGAAAGGGCAACAGTCTTCGTGCCGAATGCATCCCGGCCTCCAACAAATGCCGCGTCTGCAACAAGACGTTTACCCGCTTAGCACACCTTCAGCGGCATCTCGCCTCACACAGGGGCGCCAAGCAATGGGTGTGCGAATTTTGCGGTACCTCGTTTGGACGTCGGTAAGCCAAGTCATCGTGACAAAATATTTCTCTCCCTCACCCTCTCGCTCTCAAGCTGTTCAATCAAGCCACAAACTAAAGCGAACTTCAAGGGACGTCCTGAACCGGCACCTCAGCACCTGCAGCCGGGCCGTTCCAGGGGCCCGTTCCGCACTTCGCCCCCTGAACCGAGCCTGCAATCCATGTCGGGATCGCAAGACTAGATGCGATGGACAACAGCCTTGCAGCCGGTGTTCTCAAACCCCCTCAAGGTGCGTCTTTGCGCATTGTCGGATGCTTCGGCATGCTACGGAGGACGCTGCTCAGCCGGGGGCCCAGGATAACGGCTCTCGATCAGCATGCTTGAGCAGCAAGGCATCAGCAACGTCCCCAGCTTCTGATCAGCTGTTGACCTCCAGAGAGACATCAGCATCTGTGGGGCAGACGAGCGCGCGTTCTGCCTCTTCCTCTGCCTCTGTCTCTGAGCCGTTTCCAGCGCAAAGCCCGGGCCCGGCAAGCAATGGCCAAGGCACCCTCTTTTCTCTCAACTTGTCTATGGATGACATGTCTGAACAACATTGGATACCCACCATTGACCCATTTGCTGCAACGGACGAGCCGTTCGACGTACTTTCTACCTTTTCATGGACAACGGGTGGGCCGGAAACGCTTTGGAAGGCACCCGGCGAGGTCACACTCGGCCCAAATGCAACGGCGAGTGAACCTCCTGTCGAAAGCGTCGGCGTAACGAGCCCCCATGATGAGCTGGCATCCATCTACCCGCGACGGACGTCTGTCGAGCGGGGTCTCGCCCCTCTTGGATTAAGTCTCCTTCAGCTGGATCCGTTAGAACACCACCGCACGGTGATCGTTGACTTCCTCTCTACAGCCTGCAAGGACGTGCCGGGGATCCACAGTCTCTTCAAGACGCAGAGCATGGGCGTGATCTTGAACACCTACTTTGTTCGCCACCACCACAAGACCCCGGTGGCACACCTGCCATCCTTCAGTATCGGATCCGCCTCGACGTCGATCGTGCTAGCAATGTCTCTTTTTACGGCGGCATATACGCCTTTCCTAGGCTTGCAGTCGCGACAATTCCAAAGCTTGCTGGTGGCGGCGTACCGGTTTGTAATCAAGAATGACAAGGTATGTCAAGACTCGTCAAAATTGCTCCTCATGCATTCTCATACTTGAGACCAACTGCCGAGTTGAAGCATGATCAGGCCCTCGAAAATGCAGAAGAGCCGTCGGTATCTACGCTACAGGCCTGTTGGCTTCTGGTCATGCTCGAGAATCCAATGAACGCTACCCATTGCGCAGGCAGTGTCATTCCTTTTGAGGACATTGTTTCTCTAGCTCGCCGCGCGCGCATCTTTAACGGCTCCCGGTTGAAAAAACTTGGTCCCGACCCACAGTGGCTAGACTGGGTAGATGTAGAGAACTTCCGAAGGCTGGCTTTCGCCTTGTACGCCCTGAATTGTCTCCGAAGCGTCTTAAAAGGGGGAGTACCTCATATCCCGACATGCGAGATGCAGCTGCACTTACCCGAGCCCGAGGTGCTGTTCCAAGCGCCCAACGAAGCGGAATGGCGCCGCCTCAGGAACGCCGGCGGGCACCAGCAGCGGCGCACACCCGTCTTCTCCGTAGTCATGGAACTTGTCCTCCGCGGCCTGGCCGATCAAGAGCATATGCCGCAGACGCTCATGGGAAAGTTCGCTGTTACACACGGGATTCTCCTCCACGCGTGGCAGGCAAAAACGCAGTACGAACTCGGACGCCGCCAAATGGCCAATTCCGCTGCGCTAGAACTTTTCTTCCATGGGCGGGCGCAAGAAATTCGTAGTGCACTTGCGGTCCTATACCCTGGATGGCGCGCGACGCTGAGTGACACTAATCATGATCCGCAGAAAGGCGACATGGCCTTGCTCTACAGAGATCGCGCGTTAGCGTGGTATTACTTGGCTGGTGTCCTCACGCTTCCGCAAAGCTGCTTCTCGTCTATGGAGGGACTTGAAGCAGAAGAAGGCGGGCAGACGCCCCAGGGTACCTCGATGGCCTTGTTCATGAAACGACTGGTAAGAGCGCTTGACCGGGGACTTCTCCGAGGTCTTGATGGCGACTATGGCGGTATATATCAACTCGTGAGTTCCCTCAGCCTCGAAGGGGAGGAGACCACGACCGAGTTGGGGACCTTGATATACCTCACGACGTAGACCGTAGTTGAGACTTGTCGTTAGATACGCGAGTCGGCCTCGTTGTTGATGCGTCAATACATGGATAGTATCATTTTTCCACTTACATCACCAAAGTTGAACAGCTTGTTTAGGTACTCAATGATGATGCGCCAGATCTGTGGCTCCCGGACCAGCTGTACGCCTCAGTGAGGTCCTCGGTTGATGGTCAATATGTCACTGGGGACGACCTCGTTCGACAAATTCTGGACGACACGACCGCCAGGTCGACCTTGCCCGGGGGTATCAGGCATCTCACAACACCTGCTTTTATCTTTGGGCCCATTCCTCGATGTCCAGTTCTCAAGCCGCCGCCATCTGCCAGTGCCTGGAACTTTCACAGACTCGGCTCAAATTGGCTGCGTCATAAAGTCAGTGGATGTATACCAATTGGTGCAAACTCTAAGATAGCCGCATTTTTGCAGACTTCCCATCACATGGAGTCGCGGTAGTCAGGATAGCTGGCACATTCCCTGGCGTAGAAACGGTGAACCAGTTATGGGAACTCACTTTCACAGGACAATCAACATTGATCCCTAACTCTGAACGATCTGGCCTCGACTAACTTGCCGAAGATGTATCGCAGACGAAACGGTGGGGAACTAGCTGGAGGATCACGACGCATTCTATCATAGGTTCCTCAACAAGTCGACGCCGGAAGCCACTGCTTGT
Organism: Colletotrichum tamarilloi; assembly: GCF_030869305.1. Taxonomy (NCBI): domain Eukaryota; kingdom Fungi; phylum Ascomycota; class Sordariomycetes; order Glomerellales; family Glomerellaceae; genus Colletotrichum; species Colletotrichum tamarilloi. The sequence continues at coordinate 21,062 of NW_026849503.1, read as the reverse complement.
GATTCACAACAGAGAAAGTTACTGGAGGTCTTCTGTCTCATCATCACGGCGACTCAGCCCTCGAACAAAACCTGATGTACAAGCCCGCGGATGCTACATTAGTGCCGTGATGAATAAATGCGCCGGGAACCCTAGCTCCTACCCTGCAACAGCGTATGCAACTACTGTTACTGGAAGACCCTATCTCAGTGATGCTACCAGTCACCACTTTGGCTGGGGTGGACTGTCGATGACGATCTATACAGCTTGTCGATATTCAATTGCGGCCAAACACACTGCCGTTCGAGCCATTTCAGCTGTGGAACGTAGTTAGCGCTTAGACTTCCTGATCAAGTGTCGCGTAATGTGCGACTCTGCCAACATGCCCGCCACGGCGTATCTCGAAGCCGTCACTCGAGCTGCCCTGAAGTTACAACAGTGACGCCTTTCCACTTAGACTCCTGTGGTTGAAGATCTCATCATGAAAGAATAGTTAATCATTACAATCATCAAGTAAAGAATCCAACGCTCGTTTGTCTAGTTACCGTAGTGGCTATCTCCAAGACGCTTCGGATATTTGGAAGGAGAAATACCCACGGAGTCTCATCAAATTGTGTATATCCAGCTCACGAAGACGCTAATGCAACAGCTGAAGCACCACTCCCCGTTTGCAGAGCACGCAATTCTTCGTCAGATCGGCGCAGTGCCGACTTGGGTGGCATGTCCACCCAGGCCTCCTCATACCCAGTCGACCGCGCATAAAGTGCACCAGGAGCCTCAAGGGCGTCCACAACCATATGCTGAATCTTTCTCCACACATCATCACCTTTCAGTTGGTTCCAGGCCTTGTCCTCGTAAGACTTGAGTAGCTCGTGGCAAAGCGCTGTTGCCCTCGCCTGCTTGATGCCATGCCCGTCGTCACCAAAGTCTTGCAATCGGTTACCGATCGCTGGATATGTGTCAGTGTTCAATCCAAATTAAAAGATTCATGAACTTGCCTCTGATTGAGGTTTCACCTGGAACCTTAGGTTCATACGATGTGATAAGTTCTACATCTATCGGGGTTCGTCCTCGGGCTGTGTATTCAATCAGGTCCATGCGGATCTTCCACTCAAGAAGGCGCCTCTTGTCCTCGCGTGAAAGCCATGGTTGAGACAGCGTCGTCAGGTAAAACACTGCAGAGTTTACATGGTGCCTAGGAAACGTCAATTCTTGTCGACCCACTGCTACTGGAGGAGAAACTTACATGAGGAAGAAGTCGTATTTGACGTGCTTAGTCGGGTGAATAGCCGCACTAGAAGCGACAAGAATGATGGCGTGGAACATCTCTGCCGTCCTTTCCTCTAGCTCGTCATCCAAGACACGCACTTTGCGCAGAATCTCAAGCATTGGCTCCTTAGCTCTCTGTAGAATTCCATCCCTGATCTTGCTATCATCTTGGAATCGCGCAGCACCCTTCAAAGCAGACGACGTCCGCACTTCCTCGAACAAATCAAGGATGGTTGGCATCTTCGTGGTTTGCGTGCTCTGCTCAACAGCGGCTTCGCTTGGCAGCAGAAGGTCGTCAAGCGAACTAGTACCGTGGACCGCAGTCTGCGCAAGACCCTCTGCGACAATCGTAGGCTGCTTCCATTCAAGACCATGCATGAGCTGTATCAGAGAGTGTAGAACACCGCCGTGCAGGCGAAGGAACATGTTGTTGGACGCAGCGTCGCGCTTGAGCAGTGTTTCACGAACGACCTGTTCGTAACCGTCGGCTTCAATCTTACGCTGGAAGTATGCGAGGAAATCCGGGTAATATTCATCCTTCCCAAGATACTTGTGTGCGGAGCTCCAGTCAGTCAGGAGTTCGGAGACAACCTCATCATGGCGAGGCTCGACGGGGCGTTGAAGGTCGTGGCGCAGGTCGAATGCCTTTTGGATTTGAACCTCATTGGCTCCGGTACCGTAGAGCGCGAGAATATGGTGAAGCATCTAGTTGAGCTGTTAGACTCTTCGCCTCCCTTCTTTCTGTTCGGGCCCGACTAACGTGGTCATGGAAACCGGATCGGTTGAGGAAGACATGATGAAGCTGGTGAAGATGAGTTAGCAGTTGATCGAACTCTTCTTTTGGGTCTGGATAGTTGCCCCTCTTACATTCAAGTCTTTCTCTAGTAGCTCGCTAGTTCGCTTTGCTGCCTCGTCGCTCTGCCGGATTGCCCAAAGACCTGTGTTGTCGGGAGTAATGACGATGCGGGTAGAAGTTGGGCTGGCAGACATTGTCAAGTGATGTTATCGTAATACAATCAAGTTCGATGCAGAGTTAGGTTTAATCATGCGTGCGCTCTAAATTGAGTCTAGAAATGAGTGACGACCTGACTGCTTACAAATGTATTCAAGACTAAGATCAGGGCATCTATCGGCACCCATTCGGTGAATGCAATGAGTCATAAGCGATCTTGAACGGGGTCTCGGAGGCTTGATTCAGTTTTCTATATCGAATTATCTCGCATTTCCCGTCTTTCCTTTTGTTTGATCGATGATCTTCTCTAGCAGATTCAATTAAAGTCAAACAATATTGTAGTTTCCAATTCTCGGGCTTTGTTCGTCTCGCAAGATGCCCCGCCTTGATCCCCGGGTGTGGGACCCAATAAGCACAGTGATTATGTGATCAGTAATTCGAACCAGCCTACTGGTCCAGGCTACCTAAGTATTGACTCTGAGTTGGAGAGCTGTTCGCGACTAGCCGACGGCTTCAGTTGGGACCTTCGCCTTTGCCCCGATCCTGTCGGCGACATACTGTCAACACAAGGATGGCATAGATTCTACCCTTCACTGAGTTGATCTTTCGGTCGCTTGCCCCAAGTTCGACCCTCGATCGTTGTCATCGCCCTCGGTGAGACCGCTCTCGTACTTGTACGTCTTCCTGTTAATATGACTGCATAATATCAGGCAAAATCAGTAGTCGGCATTTATTTGAATGCGATAAGTGAATAGCCAATACGGCATTCAGTGATTTCTTAGTTAAGTAGATTTTTATACAGAAGACAAGAGCATGCCTGTCACCGGCCTAGGGTAATTAGCTAGGAAAGTCTAGTTGTACACATATGTGGTAGATGTCTCAATAATTTACATAAGGTAAGTCAGTATGTAAGACTGAGCCATTGAAATGGTTCCTAAGATCCCTAAGACTCAACCTTGGCACCTCCAGGCACCAGCTTTGTGAAGACAAGGTTCGGGTCATACTTCGCCCTGATTTCCTTCATCTTCTGCCAGTTTCCCTCACCATAGCCAGGAAAGACATCATTGCTCTGGGTCTTCTGCGCGGCGCTGAGGAAAACAAAAGGAAGAAGATCGGAACCGGCAGCGCTAATATTCTTTTTGATGTCCTCGTTCGCTTTCTGGTGAGCATCGAAGACCGTCTTATCGTCCTCGGCGTCGGGCCATGAAGCGCTCTCGACCAACCACATCTGAGGCTGGTATTCCTGGCCTGGAGTCACGAGAGGGTTCCCGCCGTTGTCCTCACTCTTCTCTAGAAGACTCTTGGTGATAGGCATGATGGCCAGGGCTGTGAAAAAGCCCGGAATGTTGTCAAGCTCGGCGATACCTTTGAAGTACGAGTCGACGAAAATATTAAAGAGATCAGCATCTGCGGGTATAGAGACTGAGTGCCACAGCTGCCTCCTGCCGGTATCAGAGGCATAATCGACGGCGTTGGACCATGTTCCCATTGTCTGGCGGACTACTTCTCCTCCAGTGACCGGAAGAACTGGTGCCGTCAAATTAATCAGGCCGGGAGCAGTGAAGTTCTGAGGGCCGACTTGAAGCTCTTCTCCACTGTGGAAGATGAAGGCGTCAAAAGTCTTTTGCGGGCTAGTCGAAGGGCTCCAGCGAATCTGGCCCTCCACGGCAGTCTTGGGGTCAAAGTCTGCGTAATGCGCAAAGTCCACCATACTTTTCAAGTACTCTGTCTGACTTTCTGTTCCATAGGACACGGAGCCGACGTCAATAGCAGAAACATTGAGGGTACGGAGGTCGGCCCGTGTCACGATGCAGAAGTTATTTCCACCACCTCGCAGCGCCCAGAAGAGATCCGAGTTCTCCGTAAGACTGGCCTCGACAATATTTCCATTTGCAAGTACACACTTGGAGAAGTCAGCTTCCAGATTCTTATCAGATTTCAAGGCAGGGGTGGTACCTGGAAAGCCTGAACCTCGGTAGACACAGAGCCATGCTCGTAAGAGAAGAATCCGATTCCGCCACCGAGTAGCAGGCCAACGACACCAACATTCCCAAGACGAATGCCGTCGACGGTCCGATTGAAGTTGTCGAGGTAAGCATAGAACTGTGGCCAGCGGATACCAGGTCCCACCGACACCAGGCTATGGTCATCATTGATATCCATCATAATCATGTTCGTGCTGGATATCAGGATGCCTTCTGGACCAATGTTTGCCGCATTATCGACAGTCATGCCGCCACCGGCTCTGACTGCAAACGGTACGTTTGCTTTGGTGAACAGCTTGACCGCAATCGAGACGTCTTCCGCAGAGGACGGGGCAAATACGCAAGCGGGCCCAAGCCATGCGGTGGATGTCCACGAGTCTAGAGTCGAGTGTAAGCATAATACTACCAGTTTCTGAGTTGAAGTGGTTCATACAGGTGTTTTCAAAGTCATATCGACTTGTGCCCGGAAGAATAGTGGAATCAGAGTACAGCTTGCTCAAGGTATTGCAGACGTCTTGGGTCGAAGCTGATTGAGCAGTTACTGTCCCGACATCTGCTAGAAACGGCAAAAACAAAGAGAGAAGCATCGTGTTATCAGGAGCGAGATTTTCTGTAGGGATTGAAAGTTTCAGTCGAGGCTATTGTCCTTCCAAACCAACTTCTGGCATCGCGAGTTGCCTTCCATATTTATACAGTTCACCGGCCCTGGTGATGCCTATAATGTGGTTACTATCTTGAAATTGACGAAAGTATAATAAACATGCATGAACCAGCCTCAATATCCAAAAGTCTTGGTATGTCTATCTCTGCAGTGGTTAGTATGAAGCTAGCGTTGTACTCTATAGTCATGTAGAAACGTTACGAACCCGATCGCTACCAGCTGTTCATCGGATTTGAGAGCGTCCGTTGAGATCCCGGATCTCAGCTCCACAGATCTCCATTTCAACCATACAAAGCTGCGCCGATGTGCGCATATGAAGTGACTTGTTCTGGTGTAGTTCTCCCGCACGGTCGCAATGTCGGTTGCGCATTCGCATTGCGGACTCCGTTGCGAACAACAAAGGTGAGATTCCGCGGACTTGGCATCGGGTTGAACCCGAGCAAGGTCTGCGGAGTTATACGTCGAAATTGTATTTGATTTCGAACCCGCTATGACTTCCGATTTCGCATTAAGTCTTTATGACATATGCGCGGAGGTCCATTATCATGGTGCAGGTAATCGTGGACCTAGGATTTCCGGTTTTGACAGGTATGGCCCCATGCGAACCACTCATACTTATCCAACAGCACGAACTATCGACTTATTTATCCAGGGGAAATGAGTCAATCACCCAAGTCCCAGTTGCATATTCTCCCTGTACTGCTAACGAATAACCTATGTTAGGGAGGAACCCCCCCACTCAACGCCTTGATGCCTCCACCTCTTCCTCAGACATATCACAGGGCTCGTAGTATTTACTAACTAACTCGCTCAACTTTGGCTCCGAGGCTACGAATATCTTCACCTGCTTGCGCATGGCCATCGCTTCTTCTCCGACTTCAATTCCACTGGGAATACTGTCAGCCAAGAACCATGATTTCTCTTCGTTACCCTCGAAACAGATCTGTAGTGTGTAGTTGTTAGCCCAGTCGCTCATCCTCTACAATATGTCTGACCTGGCGGAGTTGTAAAGTATAGAGCAAATTCATTCAACATACTTCTGCCTCCCGCATGATGTCGTTCGAGGCGCACCATACTTCATACGGCTTTCTCCCGTTCGTTTCAATGAGTCGTGCAATGCCAAAAACTTCACAGAGAGTATCTGCAGCTTCGGTCTTTTGATCCGATAAATCCGTGGGCGCAGTGAGAAACTTGGCAAAGATACTCCGGATTCTATCTTCATCGGCAGTCTGCACAAGCTGTCTAAGGCAGCACTGCGTCTCTTCAATGGGTACTTGGCGCCACATGAAGTCGGTCATAGTATGGCGGTACCTCCACTCTAGGGCATCAGCATGCGAAGGGACTTTCGTTCGTAGTGCGGTCTACTTCGGTTTTTTAAGTCAGCGCTGGGAAACAACTTTTCATTATTGTCGTATGATTAATGATTTGTGGAGAAATTTTCTGCAGTCGGCAACAAGCTCTTACGATGAATAAATTTTGGAGCTCCTCGAGATGTTCGCACTGTTGTTCGGTGATACTTCCGTTTGTTGACGACATGGCCAACCTTGGAGCTCCGATCGGCACTTCGGACTTGAAAACAAGCTAAATTATGGTGGTAGAGTGTGTGACAAGAATCTGGGGGTGTGGTGTGTGCCATTTCAAGCATACATCAAGTATTCTATTTATGCACGCACATAATGATTAAGCCTCAGTAGTGGCTGCTGACACGACGAAGATGCACGATGTTGAGCTAACGACCTTAACTTCTTGTAATCAAACCCCGCAGATCCTTCGCTCTCGATGGGTCTTGACACCACTTGATTGGCGGCAGTGATCAAAGAAGGCAACTCAGCAAGGATGAAACCCACATGATTCGAAACACACAATCATGTGCCATGTATAAGTTCTTTTGTCAATCTCTTACTTCCTGGAATTACGAGCCTCGTTCTCAAAACCTACAATATCCCATGAAAACTATTCTCTCAAGTAATCAAACATCTTCGCCGTGACTTAACCCAATGTAAACCAACATAAGTAAGACATGAACGCAGAATGCTCTTCGGTCAAAGAAAGTCTTCTCGAGTTTCATCTCGACTGCCCTTAGTTTGGACGTGACTTTCCAATAGCAACCATTTCATGCGACAACAGGAACAGAATGAGCCTATAAACAAGATGGGCCACTAGAGACGACTGGAATCACCTGAACGGCGCTTGGGAATAGGTGTATCCCGATAGGCTGGTGGCAGAATACCTGCGAGTTCAGCTTTGATCTGCAATGCCAAAGTCCGTGAATGCCATCGCTGAAGCCTCGTATCACCACCCATAACCCAGTAGTTGTCAAGCCGGGACTGCCGTTTCCACACTCCCCGAACCTCTCCTTCCAAATCGACACCCCAAGTTGCATCAAGTCGAGCGGCGATCTCTCGAGGTCCAAGGGTTCCGCTGTTTCCGTCTTGGTCTCCTCTTGACGGATTGTTAATGTCATTCGTTGTCGAGGCCCCCAGTATGTTTGCCGCCGTCGTACGCGCGTCTCGGTCAGCAAATCCCGTACACCACACCACGGCATCCGCATCAAGTGTGCTACCGTCAGAGAATTTGAGTCCAGTGGTAGTGAAGGCAACGGGCTCGACATTGGCTTTGACACCTGCTTTACCCTCGGCGATCAGCGCCGTGCCGCCCACATCGAGATAGTGTCCTCCAGCCTTTTCAAACAAATTGACCATCAAGCAGCATTCCGGTGAGCGGCTGTCTAAGACGGGGAATCCGGCTTTGGCAAGGGCGGCATAGCGATCCGGCTCTTGAGAGGCAAGGTGGGAGAAGTGTCCCCGCACCATGTGAGCGTCGATGTTAGTGGGCATCGCCATAGAATCCTTATCTGCTTCCACGCCAAGCTTCTCGTAATTTCCATGCGCTGCAGGATCGCACACGTACGCGACTGGGAAGATGTAAGTCGGGGAGCGAACAACCATTGTGGTCGCCAGACCGGCAGCGTAGCAATCCTCGAGAATGTCAAACGCGGTGTTTGCTGAGCCTACGACCAGAGCAGACTAGGTGGGAAAATACGGGTCAATCAAGTAATTTATCGCCGTCCGATTCGAAGCATTTGACTGACCTTGACACCAAGCATCTTCAAGTCTTTGGCGTTACGATAGACAGTAGAGTGAACACTGACACCCCGATAAAGATCAGCATCAGCCATATGCGGCATATGAGGCTTCTGCGATCCTATCCCTGTTGCTTGAACTATGTGCCTGGCCACCGCAACACGCTGACCGGTGGGTGACAAAAATGTCACTGTGTAGAGTTTTGAAGCCTGGCTATATGTTGTCGAAATAACCTTGGTCGAGTTGAGAATGTTCAGATTGAATATTTCCACGTATCGCTTCACCTGATTTGCAAGTTCCTCTCTGGTGAGGAAGTGTGGAAATTGCTGCTCTTTTGCGTATTCTGACCAAGTTGCTTAACGTTAGTATGATTCGAATACTCCGCGGCTCAAACTCAACACTTACCCAGGTACGCCATGGTGCATATTACTGTTGGAATATGGAACTTCATTGCGTGGTAGCGAAGAGCCCAGTTGTCTCCCGGGGTGGGGTTCCGATCGAGCATGACGCTCTCGACGCCCAAAGCCTTCAGCCGAGCAGCGACTGTCACTGCGCTACATCATTTCAAGTACACGTACTCGTTAGCTAATGTGGATTCGTTGAAGGTATCGATATTCCGTTCGAGCTTACCTGTTGCCGCCACCGATGATAACCACATCGGTTTCGAAATATTCGAGAATGCCCAGCTGCTTTGCAGGACCCCGCAACAAACTCAACTTTTCGGGATAGTGGACAAAGTCCTCAAGTCTGGTGCTCAATACCCAAATTTTCCAGCTCACTATCTTCTTATTCCCAGTTTGGCGCTTGTGGGGTAGGAGAATAATTTTGCCATGACAGTGGGCAGCTGGGGACGCTGTGCTGAATGTGAAATTACAGTCGATGAATTGCTTCGCGTCATGGACCAGTCAGTCTGTTCCCCAACGAATTGGCACGAATGAAGACTCACGAGGGTAGGAGTGACCGGCGCGAAACTCGCGACTCCATCAATTCTAATATCTGCTACTCCTCGGAGATTCTTTGTCTCTAAGAGACTGCTTGCAATGACGCTCGCCTGTTGGAATGTTCGAAGGTGATACGTTAGTGCTAGCTGATCCTTCCAGTATGCCTGCTCCGCGAAGAAGCAGTCTTCCAGAGCAGTCGCATCATTGGCCTTCAGTGCTGATGTGAGTTTTTCGAAGAGATCGAGGGCGATGCTGGTAGTCGTGCTTCCGGTCATGTTGGCAGGGTCTATCATCCCCTCGGGGATGATCGGAAGAGGTGTCTCGGCCATCATTGTACGTATATCCGCCTTGAGCGGGTATTCTTCATACACTTCAGCCATGATTTCTCTGCAGACTTTGTCAGCTTGACACAAACTTCACCTGGTCAAAAGAGAGGAGTGCTGAGACGCAAGATCTTGCCCCTAAGATTCTGTCCTGGTTGATGAAGCTTGGGACTGCCGCTAGCAAGTAGGTGACCAGGTGGCATGAATGAGGGGAAGTGTCTCATTCTTAGCTTTGTGACTACCATCTCAAAATGGGCAGAGATTCGTCCGATCCATTCTGTTCCAACGCGCCAACGGCCGTAGCCAATCGTGGCCGGCGAGCTTCCTGGCGGAATTGACGTCTCTCCGCGGCCGTCACACTAGAATATCACAGTGAGTAATAAATACAAGCAGCGACCGGAAGCGACCGGTGTTCGGTGTTCTCTGAATTCCTTCTTCTCCATAGCTTTCACTGCTGTCTGTGCGGAGAAGAAGCCGCTCGTCAGCTAGAGCTAGACTCCGAGACTTGTCCTTCCTCACCTTTCGCAAGGCGTTGTGTACATGCTCTATTCGTCCCTACTCTCGAATCAAACGCATCAGTCATCTGCAGCCGTTCACGCCTGAACTCTAGCCCTGCCGTAAACTCTCGTCTCTTGAACTGCGGAGCTAGTGTGTGGGGGTCTTGGGGTCACCGCGGTGTCCGTTCATCACGTCCATCGTATCATGGACAACTTCTGCATCGTAGGAATCGCGCATCTTTGTTTTCAACATGCTTTGACTAAATGGTCCTGTACTTGATTTAAGCTACACACAACACTTTTGCAATCTTCAATGTCCTCAGTCTTGACGCACTATTTTATCATGGCTCAGCCTACAGGTTGGACTGACGTCTGACAAGTACACTGAGGCAGATCCTTCTGTGAGAGTTTAGACTCTGCAAATACGTTTTCAATATGACTCGAGATCACTTGACAATAAAGCCCCACCGACCTTAGTTACAGGGCGTCAAAAGATTCTCATTTACCTACACAGTGTACAGACCCCGTGATTCCACGTGTTTGCCCTCGCTACGTTTCCAGCCCCGGGACAACAAGTCAGGATCGCGTCTTTCCTGGTTTGAAGGCCACGAGTCCTCTCCTCGTAGCCCCCAAGATGAACTCCCGTCACTACCAATCTCTCCAGACTCCTGTCTTCTGAAGTTCCGTATGAGGCTTGGTTCTCGTTGCAACGGGGGATATTGAAGCTCAAGAATCGTACCATCATGGCCCGATCTTGATATTTGTTCAGAACTGGGAAGACTCCGCTTTGGGATAGCTGACTTTGAACTTTCACTATCACTCGTATTTCCGATAGCCTTCCGGAAAGCCGCGGACAAATGTTGGACAACTTGATCGGAGTAGATAGCATAGCCTGCCAGGGGAATGAAGAAGGCAATCGAGACGGAGACTAGGTTCTCACCCTATTAGAAAAATCTAGCAGACATTCATTGACATAGACTTTCTTACAAATAACGACGAAAATCCAGCCTGGTGCCTCCATGAAAGAGTTCGCATCGATCGCGAACAGGGAAGTCAGAAATGAGAGCGGGAGCTGGAATGGAACACGTTAGTACATGTAATTAGAAAAGCTCGACTCTGGTGGTGTGTCGTATAAAAAGGATTGTAACTACGGTAAAAACCATCAACGTTTTTCCTTGCTTCATTGACAATTTTGACTGGTCATTAGCTGCCATACTCATCTCGAGCGATACAGTCGTCTGCTGAAGTGATAGAGTGTTGTTGACCTGCAAGTTTGGACATTAGAATAGAGTCAAGTGATTTGCAAACATGCTTACCGAAGTCTGAATTCGGTCTGCCACCTTGTCCATTTCCTTTATGTCATTAACAACGTGGGAGGCACTAAGACCAGCTTCTTGAGAGCCTGGAAGCTTTTGCATCTCCCGCTGAACATCTCGTTGGTATTGTGCGACCGCTTTGAGTATGTTCAGTTCGTCCCGAATGTCTTTGATACGGCTGGATAGATCCTCTGCCTTTCTTATGGCAACTAAATTGTTCTTTATGCGTGCTTGCCTCTTTCTTTCCAGCTCATTGTCGGTATCTGTTCGAGTTGATTTGTCGTCAATGACCGCCTGACAGCTCTCCACGCCAGGTTTCTTTATTCCGAGAGCAACCTGAAATTCTTTGATTTCATTTTCGTCGTTCATTGTGGCTAGTATTTCGCCGGCTTCTGAGCTAAACTTTGCGAACAGATTTGCTTCGTCGATACCCTAATTAACCTTTAGCCAATTCAATTGATCCCAACGTGATTCTTCACGTACGATTTTGTTGATGGAGTTCGAAAACATTTGACGCATGGACAAGAGCTCTGGCGGGTACTCCACAGAGGACTGAGGGTTAGGCGCGAACTGCCAAGTCGGGGATTGAAGCGCAGGCTCCTCGGCGGTACCATTGACTCCAAGGGTAGTGGATGAACTCTTACGTGAGGCCTTTGGCAGAGTCTCATAGGATGATATGCAGAAGTCGATGATGAGCCGACTCATTTCAGCCGTTGATCCCGGCAGGGAGCGACTACCACCGGATTCCGTTTGCTTTGTAAGATGGTCAACCACGCCCTCCAAGAGCACATTTTTCTTCCCATCAATTGGATGAGAAGAGGCTGTAATCAGCCACTCTGAGAACGTGTCAGCTGAGGTAGTGAGAAATGAGGAGAGCGCCTCCGGACATACTATCTGCGATTGTCCAAATCCATAGCTGGTTAACTCGGATTAGTGGCCAAAAGTCTTTGTCCTCAATCTTGCCTGGTAAGCCCTTAGTGACAACCTGGGATTCGTTGCGTGCCTTTCGGTCTTTGGAAGCTTCCTGATCAGATGCAAAATGGTAATACCATTCGTCAAGGGTGGAAGAGCCGTGGATAACTCCTGGTTTGTATGTGCTCAGCAGTTGTTCATACTTGTATTTCTCCGCACGCAGAGCCTGCAAAACGTTCTTTGGATCATCTTCGACATCCGGAGTCGGACTAAAAGGTTCCTCTCCTTCTTCTTCGCGACATTGAGTGGCGTAGGAGAGATACGGCATCTTCAAGAATGGGTTAGAACACAGCCGTTTCAACACAGGCAAAGTTCTGGCTTACATAAACCGCCGATGCAGGTGTTTCGTTCTCTTGGACTGTTTCCACAAAGCGAGGCCTCATCATACGCGAGGCAGATATCTTGTCCGGCACTTCAACCCAGCTGTCTCTGAAAAACGACTTCACCTGATAGAATTGACTTGCATCGCTTTCCATATCATACATGATTCGTTGGAGCAGGTCCTAGCAGATCGTTAGTCAGGACTTTACGGGCAGTAATTGAAGAGGGACAATATGATGGCTTTACATTCATCCATCGAACCTATTGTCAAGCCTATCAGCCATATTCTCAAACGTACAATAATCCGACCTTTTTGCATGTCTGAGTACTGACGTTGGTAGATGGTAAGTGAATCCAAGTAAACTTGGGCTCGTTGTCGACGTAGATCGGTCGTGGAACATCATACAATGGTCCTGTCTCCCTGCCAAAGGAGTGCACACCGAGAATCCCTTTTACTTCTTGTATCATCTCGAGCATGATACGTTGCGGACCATGGCTGTAAATGGCTTTTGTCAACGGTCGATACCTCCGAATTATCCCAGATTGGTTCACATTCTTGTAAACCTGAACGATGGCAACGTCAAGCTCCTTCGCATACGGAGGGAGTTTGTGCCAGAGAGTCGGACGAGTGAAAGTAGGATCGTCTGTACACATCAGCCCGATGGGTGGGTCAAGAAAGATGTCATTGAAGGTATTTCTTATACCTTGCTGACAGTGAGCTGGGTGGTCTGTTGAAGCGTCTCTATCTTCTTCTCGGTCGATCTGAGCCTGTATCTTGTCGATGATAAATTTCGAGGTTTCCAGTGCCCGGTGCGTTGATTCCTCTCGCGGTGAGGCTGCACATTCAAGCCAGAAGACAGAGGGCAGTCCAGCATAAGCTGCCCATTCGAGCGTAGTCCACTGAGCTGTGTTCCAGTTTCCGACCGGGTGATGGAAAAGCTTTAGTCTTTCCATGATGAGTTTCCGGCCAACATCGTATACGCCTGATCTGCCAGCTGTCCACATTAAAGCTTCGAAAAGCTGACCTTTTGGATCAAAGCGGGCAATTTCCGCCTTAGACACCGAGGTTGCGTTCATGCCTTCAGAGGCGTAATAGTGAATGATTGATTTCACCATATGCCGGGTGCCCCATTCAATTATTAATTTCAGCGCTGCGAATGCGGCCTTTCTTGAGACTCTGAATCGATATTCTTCGGCTAGAATTAGCTCCACGATGTTGTCCTGGAGGTGTAAGATGGCATAATCCAAGGCAGTGCGCATATTGCTTTCATGGGAGTCCCAGCTCTTTATGCATATTGCTCCCAAGTCAGCACCGGAGTCCAACAAGACTCGAACTCCTACCTCATATCCCAAACTAGCAGCAAGCATGAGTGGCGTCAATCCGTATTGGTCGGAAACATCAAGCTGCAAATCTTCATCTTCTGTTCGTGGGCAAAGCAGCATTCGCATGATGGACTCCACCTTCCTATCCGTTGCTACCATCAAAGGAGTGTTCTCAAACTCGTCAACAATATTGAGTTTAGCGCCATTGGCTAGCAGGATTTCTGCAATCTCAGGGTTGCGGTGGTAAGCTGCGAGATGAAGTGGATTCAGATGCGAGTGTTCCTCGGAGAACTGGAGTATCGATCTGTCGTTTTCCAAGAGAAGCTCCACGATATCCTCCGCGCCGCTCAAAACTGCGAGCGAAAGAGTCGAGTTCTCTGCCTCGGTTAAGATCTTAATTGAGACTCCATTCTCGAGTAAAGCTTTGACAACGCCGGGCTGATTTCTCAAGCATGCTGTGTGGAGGGGAGTGTGACCCGATTCGTCTCGGACCTCTTGCTCTGCGCCGGCGCTGATGAGCACTCGAGCTGCTTCCGTAAGTCCATTTCGGGCAACAATATGTAGGGCTGTCATATCAGAGTCTCCTTTGGCGTTGATGTGGTCCCTCCAAGGCCCGCGCAACATTTCATCGAGTTTCTTCGTGCCGACATGCTCCATATCACCATTCCACATGTCTCGGTCATCGAGAAATTGATGCATATCCTTTGTTATCAAGTCGTGATCGCCTTGCTCTGGACTTTCATCAGGTTTGACCGCAGCTGCATACGCACTGGGACTTGTGGTCTTCTCTTCCCCGCCATCATCGAGGAACACCTGAATCTCTTCACTGATAATTGGTGCTACTGGGGTCGCAACTCCAGGATTCGTAGTGTTATCGCTAGAGGACGAGCTTCTGTTCTGCTCTTGGTTGTCTTTAGGGCTGTCGTTGCCGTTGTGCTTAGAGTGGTGGTTGATAAACGTGTCCTCAGGGACGGGGCTTTTCCTGTCACTAGTCGTCATTTCGTTGTCAGATGCTGACAGGTTTCCTGGAGCACAGGTGCGGGAGCGCAACCGTCGAAATGACGCGGGACATCGCCATCAAATATGATATCTGCTACGCTCCAGGAGACCGTGACCCATAAGACCCCCCGTCATTTACCTGCGGATAAATGAAATGTCACTGCAGTCCTTTACGGCGTTGTTGGTTGCACAGTTGCACTTGACCAGATTTCTATGAATCCCTGCCAAGGTGCAGCATGCCATGAGCTGAAAAGCCGTCCCACCGGCGAGACCGGAAAACAGCCTGTAGAATGAGGATCCATTTCCTGCGAGCATGCAGGAAGCCGTTGGACGTGCTTGCGCTCTGGGTGTGAGGTATTCACTGGTACCCCCAAGCTAGGCTATCACTTCTTGACCTGCATAACTCGTGATCAATACGGCCGATGCGATCTCATTCTCACCAAAAAAGAGTTTGAAACGACCAATCAAAGGCCATTACTACCCGCTGTAGTGATTGAATCATGCGCAAGGACGGAGTTCGGCTCCGAATGGCAAAATTCCCAAAAGTTATGAATACAGGATGACGTGCCGTTGGGTGTCATCGCTGTTGGTTCTGTTGTTCTTAGCACAGCCTGAGTACCTTGTTATCAAAGAAAGTTAATTCTTTCTAAGTTATAAGTATAAGAATATAGTTTTAATAAAACAGTATAGTACCTACCTAGTACTTAAATTAAGATACTTTTTTAAGCTTATTATAAAAAAAAAATAATTATACTACTAATTACTTATTATTAAGGTCCGTAAGTAATACTATAGCTTTAATTACTATAGCTTTAACTATAATAGCTTTGCTTATAATAAGTAAAAAGTCTAGTTATAAATCCCTTAAAAGCCTTTTATTAAGAGCTGTAAAAGCTTTTAAGTTAAATTAAAATACTTATTAAAATACTAATAACTAAACTAATTTTATAATAATAATTTTAATAAAAAACTTAAAAAAAAACGCTAAAATTTTTATTATTATTAAGTACGATTTATAAAGCGTAATAACGTAGCTATAGAATATTATTAATATATTTTATATTAAAAAGGGTATTATTAGTACTAATAAAATAAATAGGGCCGTATTAATATAATACTTTAACTTTTTTTTATAGCTCGAGGATAATTACTTTAAATAGTATTAAAAGTTTATTAAAAAGCTCTCTTGAGTATTTTAATATATTTATTATTATTTTTATAATAATAAGACTCTTAGTACCTATATATAAGAATAGGTTACCTATTTCTAAATAGTAATACTAGCTTATTAATAAGTTATTAAAACTACGATTCTAGCGATCCCTTAACGAGGGAGAGGGTAGAATAGAGGAAAGGATAGGAGACTTATAAAAAGGGTTAAGGTTGAATAGTGCAGAATTCGAGGGTAGGGTAGCGTCTATATGTACTGCGGTAATCCTCTAGTAATGCAAAACGATGGAGTTAAATAGTGTTCTTGGCACAGCCACCATGGCTTTTGCGGCGGCTGGACCTCCCAAGCAGTGTTCCATACAGAAATAGAGGGTTATTATAAGTTCCGAGATGAATCTTGCATAACGAAGGGAACTAATGTGTAGAATGTGAGGTCGTTGTATTTTTCAACAAGTCGGGGTGAAACTCATGGAACTACAGGTCGCTAACATCGGACTCGCCATGGAAGTCGTAAAACACAAGTGAGCTATCCCTCCCTATCTCACTAATCTCCATGCTGCATGATCTCTTAATTCCACTAGCCTGCCGTCATCTGTCGATGACTCAAGGCAGAGTCCGACGAGAGGAAGCCAACTCCCATCTCTCCATCGCTCAGGCATGTCTCGTTTCTCGGTTGCGCAATTATGAGGAATATTCGGTAGCAATAAGGTCATGGTCGGATGGCCTTACAGTGTGAGCAGACTCGAGGGCGCTTGAAAGGGTGGCACAATCTCATGTACAGGCGATTCTTCTTGAGAGTAAGCTCCATCACATAGCCACTGCGCTCAATCATCTTGCCGAAGAAGCGCACGCCTCTCTTCTGAGAAGGCAACCACAAGGTCTGAAGATCGTCGGCGTTTTCCTCCTCCCACTCAGCTAGCTCAGGAAAAGCGGCATGATTGATGCGTCTGAGGGCTTTCTTGTGACTTGGGTCAGGGGTGGTCTTCGTATGAATGTCATGCCACTGGCCAACCACAATGGCAAGTTCAGTGAGACTCGGAAGTGCTGCGAGGACAGTAAGGGCCGCACTGAATTCGTGGCGAAGGGGAAGATGAATCCGACGGATGCAGTCAATAAGCGGTGGTGCCTGGGGCGTAGGTAGATGAAGAGACTGTCGAAGCGAGAGTGCAGCCAGTTGCATGTTTGCCTCGTCCTTGTCTGCCACGAGCGGAATGAAGCGATCGATAGCAGGGAGAACCCAAGCGTCAATTGGAAGTCGTTCAGAGACGTAAGTACGATAGATCTTCCCCATCGGATGACGAAGGAATTCTCGATGGACCAGCGACCGACTCATGCGATTGATTTGTGAGGGAAGCTGAAGTCTGCGAAAGCGGCCTCGGAGGTTGACCTTCTCGCGTCCGTTCTCGACGAAATCCTCAAGGAAGACGACTTTTGAAGGTGTCTCGTGAACGTAGGCGAGCCACCAGATGATGCCTTTGTCGGCTTCTTTGGCGTCGGCAATTAGGTGGTCGACGATGAGCAATAGGATGTCCATAGACAGCACCATTGATCCCTCCTTTCCATCGCTGGTTGGTTGGTTCGCCATGATGCGGAAGTCCCGAATGTATGGTTGCGAAACTTGCTGCCGAAGGTGTGTTCGTAGAGGTTCAATCGGTCAGGTTGCTGTCCAAGGTCGTCGTATGTGAGCAAGTCAAGCGATTAAACGCTCATCGATTGACTTTCAACTGGAGATCTCAGAGTCAGTAAATCTCATGAGGTACAGGCGCAGAGAATGAGCGCACTTTGTTCCAGCCCTCCGGTGATAAGGACCGCGAACCTTCTGGCGAAGGATCGAAACAGCTGAGATTGGCTATGCTTGGAAGAGAGTAAGACGAGAGAGAACAGAGAACGTAGACAAGGAATGCAACTATTCTTTCTCGCTCTTTCCTCATTTTTCACTGGCTAGGTAGCTCCTACCTGAAAACACAAGCTCTTTGAAACGGGAAGGCACAATTGCCTGAATACTGCTGCGTTTGCACAAGAGCGGTGATATCACGTCACATTATTGAGGTGGATAACAAAGAATCCAGCGGAATACCCAAGGACAGGAATGGTTTTGTTCGAACATCCACTCGTGTTCTTGCCTTACTCAAGATAGGATATTTGTGCCTGTAGATACTCACCCTAAAGATACTTAGGTACACTGTAGATACACGGATAGCTTTGATCAACACATCATACTTATCCTAAGATATAACTGGCCAGGAAAATAAGTGCCTACTGTTCGAACAATATTCTTCATACGTCTCTAGCAATGTTCAATGGACATCCGGTGCCCAAGGTGATATTGATTAGCTAAATAATTACACTGAGTTGAAATTAGAACCCTTGAACATTGGCCGCCTGGCGCTGATAATTTATCATAGGTGTAGTATAGTCACAGTCTGTATCGCAGCACATACCTAAGCTCAAGTGCTGTCCTGAAGACGATCAAGTTTTACCCCATCAATATGGCGAAGGCAGATTATTTCCGAATTTGGCCCAAATTTCCTCTACCACTCGTTTTTCAACTTAGGGATGTAGTCGGAGTAAAGATAAGCTTAACCTCTGTTCATTTTGATCTTCAACATTTGCTTCTGTCTTTACACTGTCGATGTTCCGTAGTTGATGGGATACCTGGCCATGCTCAAGACTCCAACAAAAACACGGTTGACGTTAACCTGTCAAAAGGGGAAGGACCCCCAGTTCCACGCTAAAAGAAATATAGGACATTCGATTGATATAGAAAGAAGAAATAATCTTGAAAGAACGGGATTTTAGTGATTGAGTAATACTATGAATTCAATACTGTCGGAAATCGACTAAGGCTAACCGGAGGTCATGAACGGAGCCCCGGGATTACCGCGGTTTGAGGAGTAGGAGCAGGATAGATCATGGTTTCGGAGTTCCAAATTGCGCATTCGGATCCGAAGACAATAAACAATCCGCCGTCAGCTAGACGGTATTTACTCCACATTGAGTGAGCATCTAGTTCTACAAGTCTCCGAAGATATTGTCCAGTCATCAAAGTGCATGTCACATTGTGAGCATACGGCAATTAAAGTTATGGCAAGCGAATCGTGATGTGGGTACCAATTACACTCATTTAAGTGGGCGGCCAGACTTATCCCTGCCAACATTTACTTGCGCCGCCGTTGCATCAAGTCACTTGAAGCCTGTGCTGGGATAAGGTAGTCAAATGCTCTTCACAGGCAGATAGTCTTGGTTTCTTCATGACGAGAGACTTGATCGTGCTGCATTTACCTTCACTCAGGTGCTCAGGCACCAGCTTAAGGTGAGATCTGTATCGAAAGATGTAGGCAACATCATGTTAGGCAGCAAGTGTAACATCGAGGCAGTGCTTATTTTCGAGTCGCCCTTGTACGACAATAATTCTCACGCTAACACAACTTCGCCTAGGCACATCGACGTAATTGGCATTCCCAGCACGTTTCTCATTCGTTCAATGATTCCAGGTAAGATTAACGGCCGACGGCGCAGCTCCGGCTCTCACTCAGGTGTCTCAAAAACATGAGAATTTCTCCAACCAGGCGGTCCAGCCCTGCGAGCCCTGCGAACTCTTGCGCCGACTGCGCCCGGAATCCTCCCGCTATCATGGGATAAATGCAGCGAGTCGTCGCGGTCCCTTCGCCGCGAAGCTACGGGAAAACCAGTCTATAAGCTGACTGCATCCAAGATAAATCGCCGGTTTTTTTCTGGTTCCTTATAACATCCGAATTCGATTTGCCTTGCCTTGTCAAATATCTGCGTACACCCAAAACAACAACTCACGTCTTTCCACCAAACACGATCACCCTTCCACCAAGATAAACTCCAATCTCCACAAAAATGCCTGCTGTCCAGCTCTCAGAAACAGCCAACAGCGCCATGCACCATTTCCTTTCGGCGCGCGACTTCGACGACGACTACAACGACGCGCGGAACAAGGCCAGAGCAATCGGGGGTGGCGTAATCGCAGCCATTGTTGTCGTTATCGTCCTTACCATTGCCGGCGTTATTTTCGCCATTATTAAATGCAGCCGCAGCAGGAAGAGACGGGCGCAAAACGAATTGGAGATGAAGAAGTACGTGGGCGGAGTTCCGGTCACCGATGCGGCAACGGCGTGCAACACGACCGTCCCGGCGCCCAGCGGGGGGGACATGAACGGATACGGGTTTAGCGGAGGATATGTTGCCAACGACGGAATTGCAGGCACCGGCAAGGATGCCCACAACGCGTCGGATGCGATGCCCCCGGCGTACACTGCAAACAACGGCCCGACGGCGAACTAAATTCTTAACGAACGACAACGAAGACAACAGATAACAATAGAGGCTGGGATTGGAGATTATGACTACCTATAGACATAGCGTTTCGGAAGAGAGCGAACAATCGTTAGGGCATTTCTTTTGTGATTCGAGAGGAAAAATCGATCCCGGGTGTTCGATAGCAATAGCTCAAAGCGGGCTGGGAAGAAGTGGAGAGGGTAGTCGGAGGGGCGCATTTATCATGCTGGATCATGAATTTCAGAGGAAATATTCCATATCGCATCAGTCGTTTGTGCAAAGCCAAGATCAGAAGCATTGATTTTACTCATGATGAAAATACAGGTGTGAAGACAAATCTGGTAAATATGCACAAAGAAGTAGAAAGCCAAGTCGACGGATGCAAGCGTCTTCCTCATCCGCCAAGCTTGAACCTGGTGAGTGCTTCTCCAATGACCGTTGCATCGTCAAAGACTTAGTCGTAGTCTTAATGTCCAAGCTTGAAACCACCCCAGTTGAGCTTGCTAAACACCATGTTAGGGTCGTACTGAGCTCTGATATCCTTCATCTTCTGCAGGTTACCCTGTCCGTAAGCAGGGAAAGGCTTCTGCCACTCGCCCGCGTCGCCCATGTAGACGAATTCGGTCGCCAGTCCCAACTCTTGGTTGATCTCGTGGTGGTGGGCGAGGAAGTTCTGGGACCAAGCGGTCATGCGGAGGTCGTCCTCGGGGCGGGCCCAAGAGGTAAGTCAACATACCCACTTCCTGGCACCCCCCTGTTTCTGGCACCACAAAAACGATGGGATCACAACCCAACCTCCTCATTACTATTAACTATTGATCCTCAACCACACCCACTACAATACAGCTGCCAGCCTCACTAGGGCATTCAGAGTCGCTGGATTCAGCCGTGATAACCTCCTTTTCACCCGCTTCGATTTGAGCCCGATGGATATCCCTGATGTTCGCGAACTTCGTATTGGGATCG